>NW_026605333.1:12500-17186 GCF_945859685.1 Eupeodes corollae
TTAAATCGTTAATTTCTCATACTAGATTATAGATGTTCCATACACTGCATCCCATATTTGTCATAAAAACAAAATGGCTTAGTGCTGAACTGATTTCTTTTCGCTCGCCGCTACTAAGAAAATCCTTGTTAGTTTCTTTTCCTTCCCTCATTAATATGCTTAAATTCAGGGAGTTATCTCATATGAGTTGAGGTTGTTTAACACTTGCAATTATTTTTATTGTATATACTCTATAAAAAATATTTTTTTAGTTTTGAACCTGCTTTCGACCATATTATCAAATAATAGAGGATTGTTTAATTTTTCTCATTGTATATTTTTATATACTATAATCCTCTAAAAAATAGATAATATAAGAATACTTTAGGATTCAAATAATATTTTTTAGGTATACTTTGTAAATTAATATTATGAAGTTTTTACAAACTCCAATAATATAACATATGCTTAATAAATTAAGCAACTTATTTAGCATAGTCTCACAACCCTCAACCATATGTAGTCCAAGCAGCACTTCAAAATTAATTAAAGTACATAACAGCATGGACTGCGATATGCGTTCAAAATGTCGATGTTCATGTGTCCTGCAGTTCACACGATGACGCACAGTTTGCTGCGTTCTTCATCGACCCATGAGCCGAGTGATCCACCGCTTAGAGTAGAATTTTTTTGTTTTATTTTATCAAGTCATTTTTATTAAAGAAATATGATAATATTATTAAAATATTTCTTTTTTATATTAAATGTTTATGTTGCGAATGTCCAATTCAATAAAGAATCGTTTACTTAGAAAATAAGTACAACATGTAAAACATTTTGTATTTCATATTTATGGGACGTAATATATTTTAGAAAAAAAAATAATTTTTTTCTATTGTATAATTCTTCTACATTGTTATTTTATAATTTTTGTTTTAGAAAAAAATAAATTTTTTCTGTTCAAATTTTTTAAAAGAAAAAAAAATCTTTTTATATTTGTATCTTTTATTATTCTTTTTTTTTCTTTTTTCTTATAAATATATTTTTTTTTAATTTTTTTTTAAATTCTTTTAATATAATGTATTTTTATAATACATTTTGTATTTATATTTTTTTTGTTTTATATTTTTTCAATATTTTTTTCTTTCGAAAAAAATAAAGTTTATAATTTGGAAAAATCACGTTAATGATCCTTCCGCAGGTTCACCTACGGAAACCTTGTTACGACTTTTACTTCCTCTAAACCATCAAGTTTGGTCAACTTCTGCGAAACAACCGTAACACGTTAGCGTCACAGTGATCACGTCCGGAGACCTCACTAAATAATTCAATCGGTAGTAGCGACGGGCGGTGTGTACAAAGGGCAGGGACGTAATCAATACGAGTTAATGACTCACACTTACTGGGAATTCCAAGTTCATGTGAACAGTTTCAGTTCACAATCCCAAGCATGAAAGTGGTTCAGCGGTTTACCCGGACCTCTCGGTCTAGGAAATACACGTTGATACTTTCATTGTAGCGCGCGTGCAGCCCAGGACATCTAAGGGCATTCCAGACCTGTTATTGCTCAATCTCATTATTGCTAGACGCAATTTGTCCATTTAAGAAGCTAGTGTCCTTATAATGGGACAAACAAACAGGTACGGCTCCACTAACATAAACACATTCAAACACAATTATATTTTACTACAATCGTGAATAAAGGCTATGAAAGCTTCAACACCATAATCCTGAAAGCATCTATTTAATATATTTGAGTCTCGTTCGTTATCGGAATTAACCAGACAAATCACTCCACGAACTAAGAACGGCCATGCACCACCACCCATAGATTCGAGAAAGAGCTATCAATCTGTCTTACACGCTTATGTTCGGACCTGGTAAGTTTTCCCGTGTTGAGTCAAATTAAGCCGCAGGCTCCACTCCTGGTGGTGCCCTTCCGTCAATTCCTTTAAGTTTCAGCTTTGCAACCATACTTCCCCCGGAGCCCAAAAGCTTTGGTTTCCCGGGAAGCGACTGAGAGAGCCATAGTAGTAGCTACACCCAATTGCTAGCTGGCATCGTTTATGGTTAGAACTAGGGCGGTATCTGATCGCCTTCGAACCTCTAACTTTCGTTCTTGATTAATGAAAACATCTTTGGCAAATGCTTTCGCTTAAGTTAGTCTTACGACGGTCCAAGAATTTCACCTCTCGCGTCGTAATACTAATGCCCCCAAACTGCTTCTATTAATCATTACCTCTTGATCTAAAAACCAATGAAGATAGATCAGAAGTCTTATTTCATTATTCCATGCACAAAATATTCAGGCATTTGGAGCCTGCTTTAAGCACTCTAATTTGTTCAAAGTAATTGTACCGGCCCACAACAGCACTCGGTAAAGAGCACTGAAGCAGGTTTAAATAGGAGGTATATATAATGATCAAGACCATCATATATTAGAACTCCACCGGTAATACGCTTACATACATAAGGTAATGTACAATCCACTATTGTAGTTGTACTACCCGTATGAAGCACAAATTCAACTACGAACGTTTTAACCGCAACAACTTTAATATACGCTATTGGAGCTGGAATTACCGCGGCTGCTGGCACCAGACTTGCCCTCCAATTGGTCCTTGTTAAAGGATTTAAAGTGTACTCATTCCAATTACAGGGCCTCGGATATGAGTCCTGTATTGTTATTTTTCGTCACTACCTCCCCGAACTGGGAGTGGGTAATTTACGCGCCTGCTGCCTTCCTTAGATGTGGTAGCCGTTTCTCAGGCTCCCTCTCCGGAATCGAACCCTGATTCCCCGTTACCCGTAGCAACCATGGTAGTCCTAGATACTACCATCAATAGTTGATAGGGCAGACATTTGAAAGATCTGTCGTCGGTACGAGACCATACGATCGGCAAATTATCTAGAGTTCAACCATTATAACGATTTCCGAAAAAATCGCTTGGTTTTAGCCTAATAAAAGCACACGTTCCATAAGGTCCGTGTTTATATTGCATGTATTAGCTCTAGAATTACCACAGTTATCCAAGTAACTGTTAACGATCTAATGAACCATAACTGATATAATGAGCCTTTTGCGGTTTCACTTTTAATTCGTGTGTACTTAGACATGCATGGCTTAATCTTTGAGACAAGCATATAACTACTGGCAGGATCAACCAGAATAATGTTATTTTTATTTTGTTTATTATTAATTGAAATTTTGAAAAATTTTACATTGAATTTCCTCTAACAAATCTTTCTCTATAATTTTTATCTTATTTAGTACAGAAATGTAGGGAAATGTATATTTCACAGGTTTTTCAATAATAACTTTAATTTTTTTTTTCAAATAAGAGCAAGCTCTTAATTGTTTTTTATTTTATTCAATATTAAAGAATTATATACCTTTTACAAATATATATCAATGATTTTCAAATTTCTAATAATTTCTATTACTTTTTGAAGTAATCTTTATATATTTTTTTATATAATTTTTTTTTTGATTAAGAATTAAGAATTCTTCCGTCAATTCCTTTTTACAAGTATGAACTTGTTTCCAAATTTTCAAAATTTTAACTTAATTCTTTTTCATTTGTGTATAATGATTTTTATAGATAATACATACAAATATATCATCTTTAAATTTTTTTATTTAACGCCATATAGAAATAAAAGAAAAATTTTAAACTTTTTAAATCTTGGCACGTCCTCCGAAGAGAACAACCTGAAGTTAGTTTCACGATAACATACATGTGTACCATGAAGCGAGCCATATACTTTCGTATCATTCTCGTATAGTAACCAAGAACATCTTGGTTCCATATAGTTCTTTTTGAACACGATAGATTGAGGAATACATATGGACGTACAAATATAAAAATCCATGTTCCTCATCGACTTAGAAAAACTTCGTTTCGGTTTTATTTTTAATAGACTTAGAAAAATTTAGTTTGAAAAAATTTGTCTTCGTTTTTATTCATTGTGTGGATTTAGAAATTTTTTTTTAACAAAATTTTTCGTAGATTTTATTAATATCTATTCATTGTGTGGATTAAGAAAAAAATTTGTTGAAAAATATTTGTTTGATATTCTTTAATGGACTTAGAAATTTTTTTGTTGAAAAAAAAATTTTTCTCTTCGCCCTGTCTGTTGCCCAGTCTTCTATATTCCATTTAAACTCATTTTATAATAGTTTTTCTTTATAAAACACTATTGAACAATTTTGCATTGAATTCAGTGATTTTCATATACAAATTTATTTTGTTCTAAAACCTCTAACAAAAGTTGGGGTCCCCTAAAATACCTTCTGAACATAACTGAGTGAAGACTTGGAATGGACAAAATTAAAATAAAATCAGAGGTCCTCATCGACTTAGACTTAAATTTTTGAAACGAATATTTTATTTACTTCTACGTATTAAAAAAAAAATAATTTTTTCAATCATTTTTTGTATGTGAAAAAGACTTAAAATATTTTCAATTGATTTTTGTATGTGAAAAAGACTTGGAGTCTTTTTAATAATTTTTTGTATGTAAAAAGACTTAGTGTTTTTTTTCAATCGATTTTTGTATGTGAAAAAGACTAAGAATTCTTTCAATCAATTTTTGTATGTGAAAAAGACTTAGAATTTTTTCAATCGATTTTTGTATGTGAAAAAGACTTAGAATTTTTTCAATTATTTTTTGTATGTGAAAAAAAACTTAGAATATTTTCGATCA
>NW_026605334.1:0-15964 GCF_945859685.1 Eupeodes corollae
AGAGGGCGCATTATCTCTTCGCTCGAAATATTAAGCTCTATAAAAAACTAAAATCAGGCATGGGTTAGGGCAAATTTATCCACTGTCCAGCAGCAATAAAACTCTTTTAAACGGAAAGCCAAATATCTTAAAATTTGTACATTGCTCATATTTTTAAATACTTTTGGTTCTTGATTCTTATGAATGGAGTAACAAAGCATTTTAACAAACTTTCCCAAATCAATGTGACACTTTTATGTTGTGAAAAATGTCATAGAATCTCAAAACTAAAATATTATCACGCCTTCATTTTAATCGACAGATTTTAAGCACACAATTAAAAACTAAAAAAATATTTCAAAAATCCTTAAACTAGTCAAATATTACAATAGAAAACAGCTAAGCTAAAAGTTCAATTTATTCTTAAAGTTCTTAACTTAATTGCTTACCCATTTTCATTCAAATTAGATCTTCAAAAAAGTGACATCAAAAATTTACTTCTTTGTCAACATAACCGAGACCGATCGCGACACGAGACACCGCATGATTCACGCCTTTGTTTTTTTTAAAAATCGAACTTTTATTTTTATTTACTTTTTTACTTCACAATTAAAATACATTTTCTATTTTTTTTTTATTGAACTTAACACTAATGAAACCTAATTCAAATTAAACCGCCAATTAACATTACCAGCACTACAGAACAAATCAACCAACCAACCGACGACGACCGACGCGATGCGACGATGACCGAGCTACGGAATGAATGAAAAAGAAAATAAAATAATTTAACCGTAATTCACATTTTAAAAGAAAAAACACTTAACCTCCCAATTAATCGATATTTTTATTGAATTAACTTAAACTTAATAACTAACATTACATTTTGTTTAAACTTTTTTTACCGCACATTGAAAATAAATATTTTTAATTAATTTTTTGTTTCCGAATCCGAGACAACCGCGAACACAAGAATTTAACAAAAAGTTAGGTACTGCGAAATACCAAAGATCAACGAAAAATGTTGAGAGGATATGAACTAAAATATGTCATGGCGGCCGATGACAGCGAAGAGAAGAAATGGTCGTGTTCATTGAGTTCAAATACATGGATTACAAACTATTGGAATTCTGGTGAACTAAAACCACGATTACAATAGTGGATTGAGAAATCGAAACGAATCCAAATTTAGATTTCTATCCATATTTATATATATGGCTACGTTAGATCGAAAGGAGACTGCAAGATTGAATTTAATTGAAGTCGTAATGAACTTATGATTGAAAGTTGTTTCTAATTTTACAAAAACCAAATAAACTTTAAATACAAAATAACCAGAAAGGGTATATTTCCGTTCAATTTATTGTAAACTAATTATATTTGCTTGTAATATCGTGAATAACTTGGTAAAGTATGCAATCAAGCTGCTTAAAAGTTTTTTAGTGTGTTTTTTATTTAAAAACATTTTACCCTGCTATTTCTCAAAGATGGGGTCAAAATCGAGCATATACATCCGCAAATTTTCGTATTGTTTATTGACAAATATCATGTTACAGTAGCCGTGGAGGCTTATTGTCTCAATTATGGTTTCCAAATCTTCTAATAAAAACTATGGATAGAAGTAACTGACCTATTTATAGTACGAACACTAAGTTAACAAAATTATGGTAATGAACAAAACGACTAGATTAAATACCCCAGGTGGAACTCCACAAATATATACAAATATTGAGAGACGGAGTTCAAAGATGCAAAGAACTCCCCCAAACATATTTACTTCAGGGGTTACATCATCGACAACCTCAAACAATACTATAGATGTTAAAATCATCAGCGAAAAAGGAACCAAGATCAATGAAGAGATCAACATCATAGATCAACAGAGTTCCAACAAAGTCAAAGAGAAACCCCAATCAAAATCAAAGAACTTCTTTGAAGAATGGCAAAATTGAAATAGCGGCAAGAAAACAACTTGAAGTTCTAGTTCAAAGTCTTCAGCTGCAAGTGAAAAAACTCGAAGAGAAAGTTTCCTTGCTTGACAAGAAATATTCAGGGTCCACGATTCATTTAAGTCCAAAATATATTGAACCTGAGTATCAAACTGATGAAGAAGAGCTCTTGTTTGAAACTGAGAAAAAGAAAAATAAGCATACCACAAAGAAACGTAAACGTAGTCCCGAGACTAGTTCAACAAAAGCTCTAACACCGAAAATAGCAAAGAGTTGATTACAGGAACTAAAGTGGTAGCTATTGCTAAATCAATATCTCACGCTAAAGGCAGCAAAAAATTACACCACCACCAATTATGATCTCAGGATTTGCAATTTTTGGAGATCTTAAGAAAATAATAGAAAAATGTACTAAAAAATGTTGCAAATACACATCGTACAACAAAGACAACTGGAAAGTCACAGTCGAAGAAGCTGAAGAGTATAGATCTGTCACTGAAGAACTGAGCAAACACCAAATACAATGTATGGCACTCATATGAGAACAAAGCTACAAGGTCAATAAAAGTAGTAGCCAGAGGTCTTCATTCCTCGTGCTCTCCCGAGGAAGTAGTAGAAGATCTTGTACAAAAAGGCTTCCAAGCCCTTGATGCAGTCAATCTTTTTAAGAATGAGACAATTAAAACCTTTCTGGAGAATCGATGACAAGTAAGAGGTTTATTCATGCTTACTTTTGACTGCAAACAAAGTCTCGAGGAGTTTTATAAACTAAGATCAATCTTGGGCATAGCTGTTAAAATTGAACCACTCCGAAAACCTAAAGTTATTCCGGAGTGCAAACGTTGCCAAGCTTTTGGTCATACCCAATAATACTGCAACCGAGAGTTGGCTTGTGAAATAGTGCGAAGGAAAACATTCAACTAAAAATTGTCCTATGAGCAAAGATCAAAAGCAAAATGTGTGAACAAGGGTAATCACCCGGCAAGCTGTAGAGGCTGCCCAGTTGCCAAAAAATTCCAAGAGTTCAGAAGCAAAAATACATCTGCTAGAGACAAACCCAGAAACATAGTAAATAACGATTTAACTGCTGAAAACAATACTAAGAAGAATGAAGAGACTTTCATAAAAGAAATGGTACAACTTATTCTTCAAAGAATTGATTAACAGGATTTGAATATCAAACAAATAAGCGAAAAAGTCGCTCTTAAAAAACAATGATGGACAGAACACTTAAAATCGCTACATGGAATGCAAACGGTCTTATACAACATTCATCCGAATTAAAAATCTTTTTAGATCTAGAACATATCGATATTTGCCTGGTGTCCGAAACTAATTTCTCCAATGGGCAAAGTCTAGATAATGTAATAGAAAACTATTCATGTCACCACGCTCTACATCCAGCTGACAAGGCAAGAGGTGGATCGGCGATTCTTATAAAAGAAAGCTTAAAACATTATGAAGTAGCCAAGTTTACTAGTGAAAATATGCAAGTAACAACTATTAGTATTGGTATAAAAAAGAAAGAGTTTAAGATAGCAGCTTTATACTGCCCACTAAGGCGCTCCCCTACAGATGATGACTTCTTGGGCATAACTTTCTTGTTAGTGGAGACTTCAATGCGAAACACACCCATTGGGGTTCAAGACTTATATATCAACAAAAGGCAAAAGACTTTTCCAAGCAGGCCGTAGATACAATTGCGAATTCTATTCCTCCAGGTCCCCAACTTACTGGCCTTTCGATACTAACAAAAAACCAGACCTTATTGACTTTTTCGTAGCTAAAGGAATCAAACGAAATCACATTAGTGTCGAAGGTAGCTATGACCTGTCATCAGATTATACTCCAGTGATTCTATCACTAAGTGAATCGGAAGTACTAGAAAAAAGTAATCCAAAGCTTGTTAATGAGAAAACAAACTGGAATGATTTTAGAGAAAGGCTTTTAAGTTTTATAAATTTAAGATCTCCCATGGATATAATCGAGAAAATTGACCATGAAGTGGAACAATTTATTGCTGATGCGCAACAGGCCGCTGAAGAAAGTACTATAACATTTTCTAATAGAAGACAAAATGAAATAAAATATCCTTTAGATATAAGAGAGAGAGATGGCAAAATAGTAGATTTCCAGATGATAAAACAACGTTTAACCGTATAAGTAACAATCTTAAAAAAACAAATTTACAAATTCAAAAATAATTCACTCAGTACATTCCTAAGGAATTTAACGACTGATGCTTCAACCGATTTTTCGCTATGGAAAGCAGCTTAGCGCCTGAAAAGACCGCAGTTACAAAACTCGCCCTTGAAATCTCAAGATGGGAAATGGATCTGTAACCCGAAAGAAAAAGCTAACCTTTTCGCTGAACATCTTGCGAATGTTTTTAAGCCATACTCATCAAACGCGGCTGAAAATAACTTACAGTTTGTTGATAAGATAGATGAAAGTGAAATACCAATTGTAAGACTTAAAGAAATAAAAGGTATGTGTTTACATCAACTACAAAATAAAAAATCACCAGGTTACGATCTAATTACTGCTCAGGTTATGAAAGAAATGCCATTAAAAGCCTTCATCAAACTCCAATATATAATAAATGCATGCCTTAAGCACCGGTATGTCCCGCACCATTGGAAAATTGCTGAAGTAATTGTCATACCAAAGCAAGGTAAACCACTTACAAAAGTGACGGCTTGCAGACCAATATCGCTTATACCAATTATGGCAAAAGTTGCTAAAAAACTGCTTCTGAAGAGACTTAGCAAAATCAAAGAAGAAAGAAGGTTAATCCCAAACCATCAGTTTGGCCTTACAAATAAACATTCCACGATAGACCAAGTTCGTAGAATATCGGATGTAATAGAAAAAGCATTAGAAGAAAAACAAGTATGCTCAGCTATATTCTTAGATGTTGCACAAGCTTTTGACAAGGTTTGGCATGAGGGACTTGAGTACAATCTGCAAAGGGATCTTCCCATCTTTGAAATATTAAAATCGTACATCTCAGATCGATTGTTTAGAGTAAGGTACGATCAAGAATACTCGGAATTGATGAACATAGAAGTCGGTGTACCACAAGGAAGTGTCCTAGGTCCTACCCTGTATTTACTATGCATAAGGGATATACCAGTTGGTAATCACACCATACTGGCTACTTTTGCAGATGATACCGCAATTTTGGTACCCGACAAATGCCGTCGACACAGTGAGAGCTTGGACCGAAAAATGGCGTATCAAACTTAATGAAACAAAATCTTCACACATAAACTTTACAAATAAAAAGATACACAATACTCCAATAATCATTAATAATCAAGCTGAACCTTATGCCAATAAGGCCAAATACCTTCGAATGACTTTGGATGCAAAGCTTAGGTGAGCATATCAAAAAGAGAAGAGAAGAACTAAACTTGAAATATAGAAAAATGTACTGGTTGCTTGATAACAACTCTGATTTATCAATCCAAAACAAAATAATGCTGTATAATCAAGTACTAAAGCCTGTTTGGACCTATCGAATCCAATTATGATGGGGCTGTACAAATAAAACGAATACCGAAATCATCCAAAAATTCCAAAACAAAGTCCTTCGTGGAATAGTTAATGCACCTTGGTACATAAGAAATACCGATCTTCATCGTGACTTACAAATAGAAATGGTTACAGAAGTTGTTAAAAAAATCGCTGTATCGCACAACCAGAGACTGCAAAGTCATACTAATTCTGAAATGGAGTCCGTCTTGAATATAATAAACCATGTTCGGAGATTAAGAAGAACCAAGCCTCATGAGCTTATGGTCTAAAAAACATGGGAAAGTGTTAAAAGTTTAAACTTTCCCCAAAGTGATTGTACAAAATTAAGAAAGAAAAATCGGAAGTCGATCCTTCAAGATTGGTCCTGATGAAGAGATGGTTTTAGTGGTTATAAGTCCCACACTACTTATTGTCGAATACTGCCAAGTGTCTTTTGAAGATTTCCTCCTATCAAAAAAAAATATCTTCCTTTTTAAAATACAATAAAAATCCATTGATTTTTTTGTATCAAAATGAAACCTTTTAGTGGAAATTGCAAGAAAAGCAGACTAACAGTTTTTTCTTGAAAACGATTATTGTGATTATGCATAGATTCTGAATTTTTATTGTTACAAATCGTTTCAACTCCAAAAGCTCCTAATTTAAAGACAATATTTTTCCAAAACAACACATACCACAAAAAATGGTAGCTAAACTTTTTTTTATTATAATTTAGGAAATTACTTATAGACACAGATTTGCCCTCCATTATAAATACCTTCTTAAGAGTAACATTTTTAAATTAGAAATTAACACGAAAAGATAGAAATTCTTTATCATTTTATCATGCAATTAAATAGGAATATACCTAACTACATGGAAACTACGTGTCCTATTAAAACTCATGAAGATTGTTAATTTAGCAATAATATTCCCCAGTTTAATCATTTTCATCATTATCATGCGGTCGTCCCCTAAGTCTTTACATTCAGTTCCTTTTTTCTATTAAAAGATTCAAGAACCAAGACACCGCAAGAATATGGAAACAACCATAACCTTAATATTATATTTTATTATAAACATGCTCCTCGTTTTCTTTCCTTTTGTTGTTTTTGGCTTTTTTTGTTTTTTTCGTTCAATGCGCTGCGCAAAAATCCACATTTCTAATTCTTATGCTTTATCGATATATCATCATAGTGCGAATATCGACATTCAACTATAGGAAGAGGAAGACGAGACACGTACATAAATAAGGCTTCCTGCTTGGTCCTCTATACAGTGATATTCTATGAAGGTATCTTATTTTTTTAGTGTTTGTAAGGATATCGGCTTCTACTAGGAGTTGGTTTAGCTTTCAAAAAAAAATCGTCAGACACAATTTGAAGGCTAAATTGCTAGTCACATTGTATATTGCCAATAGATAGCTCTAACTTGGCCTGAGATGTTTGAGAATTTCACGAGGTACATTCTATTATCTATATTTCACCCACACTTTCAAGCACTGCTCAGACATAGAAATTCTAATGGATTTTTTGTGTTTTTAGATTATAAGTTAATTTGACATCATTGATCGATTTGGCATGGATAAATTATTTTTAAATTAACCACCTTAAAATTGACAAAGTGGTCAGCCTTTAGAATTATTGTAGGAAGCATTTTTTTGTATTCTTAAAACAATGCTCAACAATGAAAACACGTTGATTTCTTTCAAAATGCTACATTTTTACAAAATTCAGAGCCGTCATCTTTGGAACCGTTATGTTTGAAGGTTGACAAATATTATACTACACTACACACGTGAGGTGAAATTCTGATCATGTATAGTATTGGCGAAAACCTCTAGATTTACTTGTCTGTGAAAGTTGAAATTCAGTTTTCAATATTGTTTATTATTAACTTCCCATAGGAAGTTATTGTAATGGGTCCGATTTGTCAAATTGAAAATTTTTACATTTTTTAGACGTTTCAAGGTCCCTAGATTCGAAATAAAAGATTTTTAGAACGTACGTTCTCGACGTTTTTTTCGCCGTCCATAGCTCAAGAACCAGAAGAGACATCGATTTCAAATAAATTTTGTTACCCAGATAATAAGGCAGAAAGATGCAGAGAGGGCTCTCAAGAAAATTGCGTGGGTGGTTTTTTTTTACCATAGCAGTTGGAAAAAAATGTGAAAATTTTGGTTAACCCTAAATATCTTACGAAAAAAACGCTAGAGACTTGAATTAAATTTTATATAATATATTGTAACGTGATATCAAAGAAGTAATATTTTTGAAAAAAATCCATTTAACGTTTTTTTTTATAAATCAAAAAACTGAAAAAAAAATTTTACGACTGAAATATGATTTCATCTCCAAAACAATTTTGTGCAACGAAGAATAATGTTTTTGACATCTGATAAAATGTTGGGAAAAATCGAATATACAGTTTTTTTACAAAAAATACAAACCTAAACAAAAAATTAATAAAAGTTGGTAGAAATTGATTTTCGACTTAAATATCTTATCAAAACTTTGAGACATTGTCTTTAATTTACTTTTATCTTTCAAAAAATATTGTTTTCAACATTCAGTAAAATTTTGAAAAAATCAAATCGATAGTTTTTTTTACAAAAAAATTAAAGACCGAAAAAAATTAACAAAAGTTGGTAAAAAATGATTTTCGACTCAAATATATTTTCAAAACTTTGATATAATAGCTTCTTATTAATTTTTACTTATAACAAATATAGTTTTCAACATTAGGACAAATTTTGAGAAAAATCGAATTGACATTTTTTTTACAAAAAATAAAAACCTAAAAAAAAAATGTATAAAAGTTGTTAAAATTTGATTTTCAACTCAAATATCTTTTCAAAAATTTCAAATATTGGATTTAAATTAGTTTTATCTTATAAGAAATATTGTTTTCAACATTCGATAAAATTTTGAAAAAAATCGAAATGACAGTTTTCTTACAAAAAATAAAATACAAAAACTTGGTAAAAATTTACTTTCGACTCAAATAGCTTTTCAAAAAATAAAAATATTGGCTTCAAACTTATTTTATTTCACAGAAAATATTGTTTTTTTTTATAATAATCCAACAGTCCGTTTTTTCATAAAAAATAAAATCTACAAAAAATAGTATGTAAATTTGGTAAAAATTGATACGAGTACATATAGACAAACTTTCAAGCAAGACAAATCGACAGACAGGATGGGAAGTTATCAGTGTGGGTCGCATCCCAGGCTCTTATTTTATTCAATATTGACTCCTTTCCAAAACGGACAATTTCGATAAATAATCTACTTCATTCTAAATAATTTTTCATATGAAGATGTTGTAATCAGTCCGATTTTTCACATTGAAGATTTTGACATTTCTCAAAGCGTCCCGTTCTATAGACTCTAAATGAAGGTTTTTCAGATAGGTTTCTTTGAGTCCGTTTGTTCATACTTTCGGGATAACTTTGTTTCAAATGAACTTCAAATAAATTTTGTTCTCCAAATACAAAATTGAAAGTTGCAGAAATTACTTTTAAAAAAATTTAGTGTGTGGTTTTCTTATAAAGCAATTTAAATAATTTTCAAAGTCGATCCCAAATATCTCTCGAGTCAATATCGCTAGTGACTTCAATTTAATGTTATATACATTCAAATAACCTGACAAAAATATTTTTCAAAATTTTGAGGACTAAAAATCGAATGACAATTTTGACAGCTTGTAAAGTGTTAAAAAGTGACAGTTAAAAAAATGGAAACCTAAATCTATGCAAAATAGTGCTTTTAACTTTTTAGAAAAAAAACGTTTCACAAAAAAAAAACCTACAAAAACTGGATTTCGAATCAAGTATCTTAAGAACAATGAATGATATTGACTTCAAATTTGTTTTATCTTACACAAAATGTTGTAATTAATATATTGTAAGACTTTTGGTATATTGACAGACGATATTTTAGTGTGAGTCTCATCCCAGCTCCATTTTGACTTGTGAAATTCACACGAATAGTTCATATCCTGCCTGAAATAGATAGACAAACGCAAACCAAATTGATGTTATGCGGAACATTCAACATCCCGATAATATAATAAAAAGTCAAATAATTCGGCACAATCAAGATAATAGAATCGATTATTTACCATTCCGTCAAGTATTTCTTGGCATCACGTACTGCCTTTTGTATAATGTATGTATGTATGCCATTGTGCGTTTTTGTATTTGTTTTCTTCCATCGTCGTCAGTCGCCGAGTATTGGGAAGCATCAGCGAGGTATTCTCACGAATGAATGCTTCGTTTGACGCTCCTGGATTGGGATTCTCACAACCTATCCTCATCGATTTGGTTCAAGGACCATCAGACCGACTCTGACACAAAGACGAGGATGACGATGAAGATGATGTCTTGGGTACACGCACAAAATGTTGAACCTGTTCAAGCATACTAAAGAGCCACTGACTCTAAATGCAATATAAAAAGCCTTTGTGGACGTTTTTTCTTTTTCATCCTTTCGTGTTGGTTTTCCATTTAACTCCTTTTAGATTAGGATTAGAATCTTGAAGGCTCTCCAACACGTGAGAAATAAATTCTACATTTCTTGAAATATGTATAGAAACATTTTGTTATTTCTGTCTGTAAAAAGTTAAAGAGAAAGAGAAATCTAGCAATCTGACAATGGAAGATTAGAATGTAATGAGTTTCTGTCTCTGGTGTTGTATAAAAGACTTACATATGTCGTTTTTTTCTGTTGGAGAAAAGTTTAACTTGGATAAACCTTTAATTATTGTCGACAAGATATTTCTTAAAACATTTAACTTATGATGCTATCTTTTTTAATTCACGTGGCTCGATAAAATTGGAATAACTAATCTTTTCTTTTAGGTGAAAGATCTGTAATATTACTGTAAAGCTTTTAGTGGGGTGATATTTGTGCTCTTTGAACATCGATAGTCTATCAGGTGCCGTAAAATAAATAAGACGTCATTGGTCAGTTGGCCTATTGCACTTTTAAAAAGTGAAATAAAACGAGGCCACATAATTTTGAATAATAAGACCAACTTATTTTAACGGTTAGTATACAAATTTAGGTTTTTGTTTATCCTGATATTTGAGGCGACCGATTCGGTAAACAATCAGTCAACACCCGTACGTTCAAGGAACGCAAAATCGGCCGACAACATCGCCGTTGTCCGTGAAAGTGTACAGCAGAAACCGAGGCAGTCTATTCCTCGCCGTGCACAAGAATTTCACCCTTCGCAGCCTTTAACTTGGTGAATCTGAGTCTTGACTTGGGCCTACACCCGTACAAGATCCGACTGACCCAGAAGCTCAAAGTTCATGACCATAGACAACGCCGTTCGTTTTCTGACTGAATCGTTTGGAAGATGACCCCAATTTTGTCCGAAAAATCATCTTTAGTGATGAGGAACATTTTTGGATGAATGGCTGTGTTAACAAGAAAAATTTCTGTATATGGGACGATACCAACCGACGCCACAGTGGCCCGTTTATGCAAAACTGATTGCAATATTCATTTTTCGAGTGGAAAACTTTTTAATTCCCTGGATTCGCAAATATTTCAAGCTCCAGTAATCGAACAAATTATTGAATTTGGCTTATTGGTGTGCCTTATAAAGCAGGCCAAAGTTGAAGATTTTTAATGATGATAATTTTTTTATTTGTTTTCTTAACTTTGAATGTATAAACTAGAAAAAGGGTTTCGAAACGTTTTTTATTTTCATAATATGCATGCCATTATTTAGATCGATTATTACAAAAAATATGTTTTAATTGTTTAATTTGATGTTATTGGAAACTCTACTTTTTGCACATTTTTTCGTCTTCAAATTGTATAGAAAAAAGATTCAATGAGTGGTGCTAAGATATAAACTGATTCAGAATTCTTATATATTTCTTAACATAAATCCAAAAGATCAGCTGCGTTATTTTGCATCGAACTGAGCTAGTTAGATTTGAATCGATGAAGTCAGTCATTTTGTTTCCCTCTTTTTTCTTATGGAAATTTTTTTTTTGTGGATTTCTTGGTTTTGTGTGTGATGGATTTAAAAAGATGATTTTATTTAAAAAAAAAGGTAAATCATTTTTATTTTTTGTTTATTACCCAAGATTTTCAAAAGTTTTAGAGCTTATTTTTTTAATCCTGTAATAAAATTTTAAATAATGCATTTATTTTCGGGATTGAATTATGGGACAGGTACTTTTATTGATAAGAATTCAAAATTTATTGATAAGATTTAAGGATAAAACAATTTTAGAATTTGTTAGTATAAAGGAAGACAGATTCAAATGCAATCAAACAGATATTAAAACAATTTTATTATAACCTTGATAGAAAATGGATAGCAGCCAAAAGATTGAGAAATAACTTCAAAGAGAATGCAGATTGGCTTTCCTTATTTCTGCATATCTATACCGGACAAACAGAAGAAGCGGGTGATCTCCCAACATCTAGAGGAAGACCAAGGAAGCCAGTCAATGAGTGCGCAAGATTTACTAAAAAACAAAAATCAATCAAACCTTGATACAAAGGTGATATGTTCAGAGCATCACCATGAAAAGGGAAAGAGTTATATAATTCAGACAATATCTTCTGCAAGTCCACTTCGTGTCAAAAAAGTCAAGGAAAGCATTCACATTTCACACTCCCCAAAACAATACCATAAAATACGCAAATGAGAGCGCATTAGATTTGTTTATGGATTTGGGACTCTCAAAAGAAAAATATAAAATGCTCAGAACTTCGTTAAGACATCACAACATAGATATCTTGCCATCCTACGATACGATTACAGTTGCGAAAAAAGAAGCAGTTTCCGAAAACTGCGAAGTCACGGAAATAGTAGCTGGAGTGAAACTTCAAAACATGATGGATCATACAGCAATGCGGCTAATATAAAGCAAAACGGATAGTCAAATAATTGCATTTCCAAGAAGTCTAACCAAACAGAGTAAATGGGGCTGCGATGGATCATCTGGACGATGTGCCTTCAAGCAAACAATAAAAGGTGAAACAGACGCACACATGTTCATGACATCAGTTTTTCCACTTCTACTCAATAGTACTTATGGTGAACATTGGAGGAACCCTCGCCCATCATTCATTTCTGTCGGCCCATTATGTTCCAATATGTTAAAGAGACTAGTGACAATTTAAATACCACAGTTAATAATATTAAAAGTCAAATAGATATTCAACCAACAATACATAAACTTAATGAAGAAACGACTATAACTGTGAATCACGAGTTCTTTTTAACTATGATAGGAAGAGTATTAAACGAACTGAAACAAAGTCTACACGGTCAATTAGGGAGTCCCGTCATTGTATGGAGAAAAAAAGGGGTGTCAAAAGTTTCGTATTGACGAGTAGATTCTGACCACGTACTTACTTTTTGAATCGGACATAACTTTTGGGCCTCTACCGACGTTTGAATTAAAGTTAAAGTTGATTTTAAAAATTAGATAGTATTTTCTTTAAAAATATATATATATATATGTATATATATATATATATAAAGAAATAATAGAAATAATGGAAACGCTTGAAAACGCTTAAAAACATATAAAATCACATTTTAAATTCGCCCTTGAAATTAAAAGAAGGCATTTTCATTCTGGATTCAATTTTGTTTCTTATGAGTCCATCTCTTGATTTTGCTCCTATGACGGGTTGACTTGCTTCAGTCACAGATTTGATGCATCTTTCAACACTTTGTGTATGACATGGGAAATCCGGAATTTTGAGTTCTAATAATCTTGTTTTTACTTTTATATTTAATTTTATATTTGGTGGTTTGAATAAACGGTTCGATATTTTCTTTTGTCTGGCCTTAAAGATCCGTTTTAGAGCAAGTTCTCTGACATAAATCTTTTGTCGAAGAGCATTGCCACTAAAAGGTTCTCGGGGTGCGCATAAAAAGCATTTCTTTCAATGACAGCATCGATGATTAATTTCAAATTTTGCGGTAACCATCTTGAGAAGAATATTAAATCAAATATGTGATTGGCTTCATCTATCAATAACGGTTTGTTTTTAACAGAAAACCAAACTGGTGCGTACACTTTGACTATGTATTCCACAAGCATTTTTAGATTCTCAGATGAAGTACTGGAACCCACATAGAGTCTTAATATTCTATTAGCCGTTGTGACCCACCTTGAATGTGCCATTTTCCCAGGCTGTTGATTTGCTAATCCGGGAGAGCAGTAACCCCATTTAATGGCTTGACACATTTCAAAGAGATATTTTTGTACTGTACTCAAATGATCTACGATTTTTTGGTCAATGTCAGGTACATTTCCGACAACAGGTGAAAACTGAAGAACTTTGGTGTTTTCACAATCATTAAGTGCCTTACCAATCGGGCCAGAATACTCACGAGGTCCCGAAGTAGATCCATCTAAGTTGGTGAAAACATGTCTTAGTGGTAATTCGTTCGCTTGAGGTAAACATATTGCCCACTGTAATGGTCGACCTAGTTCCATTTCCATCTTACGAATTAGTTTTGCTTTCCAACCCGTATTGGTGGCAGTCGCATTACATCCAATGCAGAGAATAGTTTGTAAATCAAATCCCTTATCTTTAAAAAAATATAAAATTGAATTGCATATTTCTTTTCCTGTACAATGCTTCGGAGTTACGTGACCCAAGAATATTGATTGTGGTTCTGCAAGAATTGAAATATGCTCTTCTAGAACTTGTTTTTGATAATGAAACCCATCTTTTTTCTTTGAAATAAGAGTCTTATCTTTTCTTCCATCAAAATATATACTTCGAAGTAAGATACTATCATTTTGGTTTGATAAACTGTCTCTTGATTTCAACAATGCTCGATGTATTTTGTTTTTATCAATAACAAGAGTGGTATTATCGGCTTTTATAATTCCAACGTCCTGGAGAACTGCTGAAGCCACCGCTGCAGCAGATCGGACAGACAGGCCGTATCTGTCGCAAACTCTTGGTACAGATGGTAGATCAAGTAAATTACGCTTACCTGATGATGTTGATGGCTCTGATATATAGACTGTCTCGGATGGTTCCACTGAATTGTTTTATTTAACATGCTTGCAATCTCTTCGGATCTACTTATATCTTAATTAAGGCATGTGAACAGCCAAAAAGATGTGAAAGAACAATACTCTCCAGAATTGATGGGGTTATTACACATTTTCCCGGACTTAGATGATAGTTTTAAAAAAAATTTTGTGTTTATATATAAATTTGTTTTGTCTTTATTGTGACTTTTGATATATCACTAAAATACATTATGTATTCTTGAATACTGGAAAATAAAAAAAAATACAGAAATTTAAAAAAAATTACTTTTTTTCCACTTCTTCACACGAATCCGTTCTTTTTTTTTGGTCTACTGTTTCAAATCACTTAAAATACTCAAAAAGTTGTTTTTGACGATTGCATATTAAAATACCGCTATGTTTATCACCTTTGTTATAACTTCTTATTTTAACACAAATTTTTGAAACACACTGTTAACAGTTTTTTTTAAAGTCACAATTTTATAGCCTTGGAAATTTGCTTCAAGATAAAAATAAATTAAGCAATACCTTTATTCGTTAAGGAAATATGATTTTTGAAACCAAAAAAGTTAAACGGGCCACTGTGACGCAACGCCAGGTTCACCAGGTGGTAATGCACCCCCAAAAAGTTAACGTATGGTATGGTACGGCGCCGGCCGGTCGCGTACTGACAACTACTTTTAGAGATGTCATTTATTTTTAAAGACGTAAGAAACTGGCGGTTTCACCAGAACTCATTCCTTACATAAGTTATACAATTATTGCGATTCTATCTTCATTAGCTCATTTCAAAGGTAACAGATATGAAACTGAAAACAAATTGGAGTTTATACATTGCGTTATTAATGTTAATATTTATAAAAATAAGATAACCATTGTATATCAAATGGATGCCTTGAGCAACAAGGTCTTGAAATCTTTTAACAGAATTTATGGTTTGACTAGGTACGGCATCTTCAAGAAAACGTGGTAGATTTCCTGTATGCATATAAGTGTGTCAACTAATCTCAAGTAAAACACAAGAACAATTGTATTAGACTTTTGTTGTAACTGGCTTTTGCTATCATGTTAGTTAATATTTTTTAAGAGCAGTGTTTTAAATGCCTAGTGTAAAAACTTTCAATGTTACAGATGTCCAAATATCGGAGTTGTTTAAAAGTGGGAAAACCTCTTTACATTTCTTATTTGTTTTCAAGAAATTGTTAAAAAATCAAGAGACGTTGTTCTCTCGTGTAATACTTAATTTTACCATTTTTCAAAAGTCAAATTATGTTTAAGGTTTTTAATACTTTCAACAACACAAAAATTGGTTAAGCGTTGTCAGTCAAAAGGATTTGTTTGATTTATTGATTTCTATGATTGAATGAATTGAAAGAATGCGATATAAGAACCCCTTCCATTAAAAAAGGTCCATAATACTTCAATGATCCGCCAAGAGCTACTTTTACAGTTATTATTATTCTTTGTACTGACTTAATTC
>NW_026605335.1:0-15379 GCF_945859685.1 Eupeodes corollae
TTCCATTTCAAAAAAATAATAGCAGGGATTGTCGCGGTGCAATCTATGGTGTTGGTATCGGAGTGGTGCGGTGTGATACGGGGGGTAACATTGATGGCTTGTGGCACTGACGCTGGCACCGGTACCGGCACTGGCTGATGGGGCGATATACGTTCTAGCATCACAAAAATACTCGTATAGGATGGATAAACTGATTTTTTCACTTTCAAATCATTCGACTATACGAAAGGATATTTCATAAATAAATCTCAATTCTTTATGCATATGAACTCGCATAATCGCGAGTTTTGTTTTTGTTTCTTCCTTTTTTTAGAAACGCACAAGCATATGTACAGATGTACACATGAATTCCTATATTTGTTGTTCTTTTTTATTTTATTTTGTGTTATTAATAAAAATCATAAATATTATGTTTGTTTGTTTTGTTTTTTTTTTTTTTTTATTTGAATTTGGATTTGAATGGGTTCCTTCGTATATTTTTTTTGGCGGCAATTTTATTGTTATTCCAGGCAATTTATTTGGTGAATTGAGTTATTGCATTTTTGACGATGTCGTCAGTTTTATTTTATTCAAAGGACCCCCAAACATTAAAATAATCCAAATTGAATAACATTGTATTAAGAGAGGTGGTGGCTGATATGGATCAAAATGAGAAATAAATACATATAATAAAACAAGGATATCGCACAAATGCCAACCGTATTCAAATATCTAATGGCACACTTTTGGAGAACTCTGTTTTATTATTTAAATGTTTCAACATGATGCATATATAAGCTACATTTATACACACAGCCAGTCATACATTGATTTAAACAACGGATGAATCGCTGATGTGTGACAAATGTGACAAGATGCCAATGCAGGATTTATGTTAATCAATTATTGATAGATCGTGTTTCGTAGAATTTTTGATATTATATTTTATTGTAAAATACTAGAACGATGATAATTGGATGAATAAGCGATGCAATTGGATCTACATACATAAGTATTGTATGTGCATTGTATTTATTTATACGTTTTTTGTATTGTTCGTTTTTAATATAAAATTTTATTTCTTTTATTTTAAAATGGAAATGTTGTTGATTGTAAAATTTAAGAAAAATAATAATTGGTATCATTTGGTTCACCAAATGAAATCCATATTACATTTTTAATGTTGGTGTATTAGAATTTAATAGATTTTCATAACCGATCATCTTCAAAGTTTAAATATTTCTTTTTAAAGGATGTGAAGCCAATAATTAGTAAGAAGGAGCTGTTGCTAAGTCATTTATAAACTCTATTTCCATTTATAAAATCTTTAGTTTCTATATTCCAACTTGTAGTACATACTGAACATATTTTTTGTTGTTCAATTTGCATCAAATTTACATACAAAAAATATATTTTCCACATTATCACGTCGTAAACAATTGCTTTGAACTAAAAAAATCATCTTATATTTATTACGACCAAATAACGATATATTATATTCACAATACTTTTTTTTACTGTGAATGATCAAATTTTTAAATGTTCTGAAATTGTTAGAGATATGTAGATCATATTTTTTTATAGAGAATAAAACCCTACAAAAACGACTTAAAAGTGGAAAAAATAATATTCGACATTTTTTCAGATCCGAAATTGTTGTTGAAATTTTATTAAATTTTCTTAAAAGAAATGCAATATTAGAAATCTACAAAACAATTTGGTTTGCAAAAATTATCATGGGCATCGCAGTACCCGTGGATTGATGGTTAGTGGGTTGGACTGTCCCGATGGGTTTATGGCTAGCAAAACTAAGCTAAACCACAAACACAAATTGACTCATAAAAATTACAATATCGTAAGAAGAGACCGGCCCGGCTCCACTCATTGCTCCCCTTAAACGAAAAGGCATTAATTATAAAGCCATATACAACAACGAATTGCGAAAGCTCAAGGCGCTAGAATGCATCTCTATTACTCATGGGAAGCGGATGTATATGATTGCGGCTCATGCGGCTGGAGCTCCGCAGGTTGCTTACTTTGCTTCAGAACTCGAGATTCTTTTTAGGGAACTAAAACTGAGCTTGAAAGAAAACTATTTTATCTTGGCCGGTGATTTGAACGGAAAACATGAAGATTTGGGAAATCAACATAGTAATCCTAGAGGTTATCATCTTTTTAATTTGATGAATCTTCACAGCGTTGAGTATGGTGTCGACCTGCTAGCTCCTGAAAAGCCATCGTATCCAAGAAGCGGCTCCTTTCTGGATCTTTTGCTGTACGACACAAGACTGACAGTTAAGACAAAGTGGGTAATTACCCTCGAAACTGCTTACAGACAGTCGAGTACGACAGTGATCACTGCGGACTGGCTGCTGTAATGCACATTCCGAACGAACGTGTGGAGTTCGATGACGATTCCTTGGCAAATGCCATTACCGCCTAGCAAACGGGACCAAGTCCCTTGTTAGTGTCGATGGTATATCCAACGTTGTAAAGGGTGTCCCAAAATTAACGCAAGCTTTGAATTAAATAGAAAACGCAGATTTTAGTCTTTTGATAGTTATATTTTTATTGACTCGTAAAGTAATTAGGATAGGGTTATGTATGGAATAACACATCGGACAAATGGCCTCCACGGCTTTGCATGCACATTCGCAGTCTTCTGTTGAAATTTTCCATGACCATTCTGCATAAATGTGGCTGAATTTCGTTGATGCAGCGTTGAATCCCCTCCTTTAATGAACAGGTGGTTGTGGGCTTGTTGACAAAGACTTGTGATTTCAAATAACCCCATAAAAAGAAGTCTAATGGTGTTAAATCACACGATCTAGGAGGCCAATTTTGATCACCGAAACGAGAGAGTACACGACCTGGAAATGTCTCATGCAGTAATTGAATTGTTTCACGGGCTGTATGACATGTGGCACCGTCTTGTTGAAACCACATTTTGGGCAGAAAGAACTGTGTAATCATGTCGCGATATCAAGCACCAGTAACAGTCACTGCTTGACCGTTGTGGATGCATTTGTTTTTCGACAGCCACATGTGGGTTCTCCGAACCCCAAATGCGGCAATTTTGGCGATTGACAAAGCCATCAAGATGAAAATGTGCTTCATCGCTTAGGATGATTTTGCTGGAAAAATCAGGGTCCATTTATTGATGTTCAATAATCCATTCAACAAACTCTCTTCTCTGTCCATGGTCATTACGCTTCAATTGATGTGTTAATTGAATTTTGTAAGCATGAAGGCACAGATCTTTGGTGAGTATACGCTGTAGAGAGGTTTTTGAAATTTGCAATTCTTGTCCACGACGTCGAATTGAGGTTCCTGGATTGTCAGCAACACAATCACGCACTGCTTCGACATTCAAATTTGAACGGCTTGTTTTTGGACTACCAGTGTGTTTGGCGTCTCCAACGGATCCAGTCTCCATGAATTTTTCAATTAATCTCTTCACAGTTGACGAAGTTTAAACACTATTTTTGAAATATTCTTTAATAGTGACGACACGTTGTTCTATCGTGTAACGTTCCATTTTTAATAACCCTATACTGTTAGCTGTCAAATTGCTTTTTTCAGGGTTGCTAACACTTCACTGCAGAAATGACAGCAAATTTAAATCTTGCGTTAATTTTGGATTTTCGACTAAAATATCTTTTCAAAACTTTGAGATATTGGTCTAGATTTACTTTTATTATTTTAAAAATTGATTTTCGACTCAAATATCTTTTTAAAAATTTTAAATATTGGCTTCAAACTAATTTTATCTTATAAGAAATATTGTTTTCAACATTCGATAAAATTTTGAAAAAAATCGAAGTCACAGTTTTTTTTACAAAAAATAAAACTCTGAAAAAAATACTAAAACTTTACTTGACTTAAATAGCTTTTCAAAAATTAAAAATATTGGCTTCAAACTTTATTTATTTCACAGAAAATATTGTTTTTTTGAATATTCAGTAATTTTTATATAAAAATCCAACAGTCCGTTTTTTCATAAGAAATTAACAAACTCTTAAGCAAGAAAAATCGAAAGACGGGATGGGAAAATATCAGTGTGGGTAGTGTTTTTGTAAATAAATAATCAATCTGACACTAATGCTACTTCTTTACCTTTTACGAGTTTTAGAGTCGAAAAAGCTTAATGTAGTGTATTTAATCATGAATAAATATCAGACTCTGTTGTATGGACGAAAATATCTTCTTTAACACGTCAGAGAAATACTTTCGAAAACGATTTTTCAAAATTGAATTTTCCTCATTTTGATTTGAAAAAAAGTTAAAATTGATTTTCATACCCAGCGTCTTCTTTAAGGTCAAAATAGCTCATTACAGGTACTCGTACACAAACTTTACCCATTTCACATTTTATATTAGAATTTTTGTAAAAAGTCTTAATTAAGCCACATACGAGTAGGTAATATTATACGTTCCTATATTTTTGATCAAAAATGTTAGTTATTCATAAAGACCTGCAGAGAACATAATAAGTAGAGTGCTATTCAATATGAAGTTAATTTTCATTATGAATATGGCTTGTATCAGCAGTTCACAACTATGAAAAGAAACAACAGTAGAGCATCAGCTTGAAGCTAACTATGCTAATTTTAAAAATATTCTCGTACACGATGTAAGCACTCATGTTTGTGAGTAGCTATAGTTGCGGGATAAATAGAAAAAGTATATCCTTTTCAATACAGCTTATACTCCTTGCTCTTATAGCATATACGAAACGAAAGTACAACATACATACATATACACAACTCGGCTTATTCCACTACGTTATGCTATACTCATGTTGTATGTATTTTTGTCCTCTATATATGACTTCTCTCCTCCACAGTGTATAGTTTATCCCAGAAAACTCACCGTCCATTGTCAGTTAGGTTCCAAATTTAAACCCATGAATTGCCAAAAACTTTTCCCAACAACACTCCGGATGAGGATGACATGGACATCCCGTGGCTTAACGAAGGATAAGTGTTCAGTTGAAAGTATTCTCTGTGTATTATCCCTTTTTAGTGGCATCATACTATAGGGAGGAGGCAAAAAGTCTGAGTACCGTTACGAAAACAAAAAAAGAGAGGGAGTACGGACTACATATATTTTATACTGCATTGGCATGTTCGGTTGATTATCCACAAAAGTTTTTCCGTCCGTAGTTTTATTGGATGTTTCTGTTGTTTTTTATTTTTGTTTTTATTTTGTATGTTCTTGTTGTTGCTAACTCTGTGGTTCACATAAATAAAAAAATAAAAAAAATTAACTCAGTGAGAGGCTACCCTCATCATCGTAGTCGGTTTCTTCACTAAAAGGATTTCGTGTATTGTAAATTATATAAAAAACAATCAAAAATGCACAATCCTTTTTTGCATGTTAACCATAAATGTTGGCTTCAATGAGGAACAAGATAATCGGCAATGAAGGATTGTGTTAAAAAATTTAAAAAATAAAACGAAAATTAAATTAATATTACCATCAGTGCTAAGAAAAACTTTTTGTTAATTATTTATACTGACGGAAATAAAAGACAAGCCATCTTTAATGAAGCGGTACAATCTTCTTCAATTGTATGAAAAAATTAGTACATTTACAAAAAAAAAATAAAGTAAATTAAGAAAAAGAGTGAATCGTTAAAAAGACGTAATGAAGCTTATCACTTTAAATCTTTATTTTAATTTAATTGTATTCAGTTTTCGACCTTACCTACAAATCCTGTTTGTCTCACGGTGCCTCATATATTATGCACCCTGCATGTTAAAAGTACATTTTATTTTATTAGGCCGTTCTATTATCTTAAAACATTATACATAATTCACAATTTAAAAAGCAATAGATATTTTTTTATTTAGAAAAATATAAAAGGAACCTATAAGTTTTACATTTAGTTGATATATTTATTAGCTTTAATTTATCTTTATTTTTTACAAAATGGCAATTGCACAATTTACATAGATATGGTTTCGATACCTTTCTGATGTCAATAATATGATTGGAAAAATAAATTTGAAAGAAAGAAAGAAAGAAACCTTCATCAGTGATTACATATTACATTAGAGATGGTAGTTTATCTAAACAAATTATTTGCAAGATACATTTATTTCACAGTTTGTGCAACAAATTAAATAACAAAATAAATGAATTAAATAAATAGAAATAATGATAACAATTGTACACAAATATCACAGTACAATAATATTTTTAATAATAGTTAACAGTTTTTTTATTTTGATAGAATTAAATAAGTAAATAAATAAATAAATGAATAAATAAACAAAAAAAAAATAATAAATAAATTAGTATATAAATAAATAAAAATAAATATGTAAAAATTAAATAAATAATAACAAGATATTAAATACAAACACAAGTACAAGTATACTGGAAGACAAAATATCTTATAAGGATATGTGGACAACTTCTAAACAGCCTAAGATTTGCGGACGATATAGTACTAATATCTACAAAAGCTAAACATATACAACAAATGACAACAGAACTTAATAGCTTGTGCAAGAACTGTGGACTACAAATCCACAAATCGAAAACAAAAGTGATGACAAACCACATCAGAGAAGATATAATTCTGGACCATGAACAAATAGAATACATAGAAGACTACATAACTTGGGACAACTAAAATCTTTTAAGGACCAAGAGAAAAAAGAAATCAACAGACGCATCAAAAACAGCTGGAAACTATTCTGGAGCCTCAAACTGATTTTAGAACTGTACCAAAGTGCAGAAACACGAAAATATCTCTTCGACTCCGCTATTTTGCCGGTGCTTACTTATGGACTACAAACCCTGAGCTTGACTACGAAATCTCTTGACCAACTATAAATGGAAAGCAAAATCATCAGAATAAGACCCAGCGAAAGGATAAGAAATGAAGACATCCGAAACAGGATCCAATAATTGACGTGATAGATAGAACCAAAAGACAAAAATGAAGTTGGGCAGGACATATTTCAAGACTACAGGATCAAAGATTGACAAAGTTCGCAACAAAATGTTGCAGTGAGCCGTAAAATTGAGACCTATGGGCCGCTTTGGTGGAGGCTAACGCCAAAAACTAATAATACAAATTGAAAAAATAAATAACAAAACTTTTGAATATCAATTATCTTACTTTTCCATTATCTAATTAATAATTCTTTATTTGTAATTTGTATCATCCTATCAAGTAATTTGTAAAAATTGTAATTTAAAAATTTAAAAATTGTATCTGTAGATGTATTTAAATGTATGTAAAATGATAAGGCAATAAAAAACTTATAATAATAATAATATACAAATGAACAAACAAATAAATTAATAAATGAATACGTAAACAACTAAATTAATAAGTGAACAATAATGTCAATATCAAGAGATGGACTAATAAATGCATAAATACATAATTAAATTAGCTAAAACAAATTTATTATATAAATATAGAACAATTTGTAAATAACTGTATTTTATTAATTTAATAAACGTATCTATAAAATCACTTGTTTTTTTTTATTAACTTCCCATAGGAAGTTATTGTAATGGGTCCGATTTGTCAAATTGAAAATGTTGACATTTATCGACGTTCCAAGGTCCCTAGAGTCGGAATAAAAGTTTTTTAGAAAGATGTCTGTGCGTGCGTGTGTACGTTTGTTCGATCAAGAACCAGAAGAGATATCGATTTCAAATAATATGACAGAAAGATGCAGAAAGGGCTCTCAAGAAAATTGCGTGGGTGGTTTTTTTACCATAGCAGTTTGAAAAAAAGGTGAAAATTTTGGTTAAACCTAAATATCTTACGAACCAAAAACGCTAGAGACTTGAATTAAATTGTATATAATATCAAAGAAGTATGTTTGTAGAAAAAAATAAATTTAACGGTATTTTTTATAAATCAAAAAAACTGAAACAAAAATTTGTCACCTCCAAAATTTTACGATCAAAATATGATTTCATTTCCAAAACAATTTTGTGCAACGAAGAATAATGTTTTATAAAAAATAAAAATCTAAAAAAAAACATTATTCAAAGTTGGTAAAAATTGAATATCAATTCAAATATCTTTTCAAAAACTTGAAATTTAGGCTTCAAACTTATTTTATCTTATAAGAAACACTGATTATAACATTCGATAAAATGTTGAAAAAAATCGAATTGACAGTTTTTTACAAAAAATATAACTCTAAAAAAAACAATACTAAAACTTGGTAAAAATCTACTTTCGACTCAAATAGCTTTTCAAAAATTACAAATGTTGGCTTCAAACTTATTTTATTTCATAGAAAACATTGTAATCAGTAATTTTTATATAAAAATCCAACTGTTCGTTTTTTTTATAAAAAAATAAGATCTACAAAAAATAATACGCAAATTTGGTAAAAATTAATACGAGTAAATATAGACAAAATTTAAAGCAAGACAAATCGATAGACGGGATGGAAAATTATCAGTGTGGGTCGCATCCCAGCCTTTTTTTATAGTTTTATTTTAAGAAATAAACAAAAATCGAGATAAGAAATTAAGAAATTTTCTGATGCTCGACATGAAAGATGTAAAGTAACATTTAACTTTGAAATTCTATCTTTTACTAGCTCAGTATTTGTAACAGAATGAAGTTCCTGCGTTGAGAAGTGCCAAGGCAAAGGTAAGTTTATATTTAAGGAATACCCCAAGGTACTTAGCCGAATTACCCCATTCAAATATTTTACCATCGATATGGATGCTGTTAGTGGGTTTCTTTTCCTTGTGAAAAAGGTAGCAGAAGATAGAGTCTTATGACTATTTATTTTTATTTACCAAACCGGTACTTCTTTCAGAAATTAAGTTATTTTTAACATATTGAGTTGTTCTGTTGATTTGTTGAACAGTACTTTAACTTCATCAACCAAAGTTTCTAACTGATGATAACTTATCGAGTTATTTAGGTTCGAGTGGCTGGAGTAGACAGCATTGGCTAAAGCATTTGCTTTTTCTAAGTTCGATACTTTAAAAGTGCTGTCACTTCTGAGAGCAGGAATATTAGTTTTGTTTTTGATGATTTTTTTAATATTCCAGAACGGTTTACTTGCACATTGCAGGCTCTGAAGTTTTTGGTTCCAAGAATTATTTCTGTGAGTGTTAATCAACTTTTTTATTATACAATTAAGTACTTGAACCTCATCAGAGAGCAAACCACAATCTTTTTCTCTCATCCATCTTGTTCGTAAACTATTTTTTATCGAACTATTTCTAAAAGCAACTTGTTTGAGCTTTCACAACGTAAAGTTATTTTTGGTACAACTTCATTGACACTTTCATGAATAGAGTTTGTAAAAAAAGTAATACTTTCGTCAATGATATTCTTACCCACTTCCTCAGAAAGAAAGTTTGGCATAGATTGAATTTTGTTCCTTAAATTGCGTTTATAAAGATTCTAATTGACGTTTTTGAAATCAAATTTCTAAATTATTTATAAATTGTATACAATGGATACACCATTCTTTATGATTTTGTATAATTCTGTTCGGTTATATTGCTGTTTATCTTACATTCTGTGTTCTGTAAAAACATTGTATATGAAAATACTGTATGGACAAAAATTGTAAATAGTTTATACTAAAAATTTGTTTTTTATAATTCTGCTTATTTTGGAAATATTTAAGAACTAGCTCTTGAATTATTTTAACACAAGTTAATTTTTAACACAAGTTCCGGTCCGTAAATTTATTTAAGTGTATTTAAAAAATTTTAAACAAAAAGAGGCTTTAATGCGACCCATACTAAGAAATTCCCATCCGGTAGATTGATTTGTCTTGCTCAAAGTTTAACAAAATATTCATTGCAATATTTTGTGTGAGATAAATAATTTGACGTTAGTATCTTCTTTCACTTTTCTCAAGCTTTTTAGGTTTTTATTTTTTAAATAATATTTTTTGTACGATGACATTCGTTTTGAACCAATATCTTAAATTTCCAAAAAGATATTTGAGTCGAAAATCAATTTAACTAGATTTCAAAAACGTTATTCTTAATTGCATGGAATTATTTTGGAGATAAAATCGTTTTTTGTTTGTAAAATATTCAAGTTGACAATTTTTTTGAATTTCGTTAAAAAATATATTAGTTTTTTGTTATGCCACAATATCTTCAATTTCTCATTGAATTTCTTGTCTTTTCTAATGAGGTATAATTCAGTGGCAGATCAAATATAACAAAAATCATCAATTCATACAAATTTTGTTAGACTTTATATTGCTTTTCCCCTGCAAGGATACGATGGAGTTTTGATTTTTGTTTAGCATATTTTTATACAAGCACATATTATGTTTAATTGGGTACATAGTTATAATTTTTATAATATTTTAATCTACGTACATTATGTTTAATTTAAAACTTAATACGAATCCCCTGCATAGATATTTCTTGGAAAAAAAGCAAAACTTCTGATTTGAACATCTCATCGCCAGAGTTTACAGCCACCGTCCGCTGCCGCTTTGCTCTTACCACTAATATTCTAATGGATGGTTTGTACATAAAATCCTCTACATTTTTGTTCAAAACCTTTATGCATGTTACAACCCAGTTCTTGTTGCACATAAAAATACAGAATATTATCTTACCAAACAAAAAATGTATAAATTTTACGTTGCTTTTTAAACTTCTATACTCTTATTGTATATATGTATGTTACACATAAATATCCTTGAGATCCTAGAGATAAATGCAAGGATAGTAGATATAGTGGGAGCTTTACAACCCGCGTGGTCGGTTTTTCATTAGTGTAAACCAAAAGGTAATAGGATATCCTTGCTCTATGGCTTTGGGACTACACATCTACACCATAGACATATATACAATGAATATTTGTATGGGACACATATACCATGATAAGGACCCCTAGTTTTTAAACCCTGCTCTTTTATTCTGTTTGGTTTTTATACAAAAAAAAAATTGGAAACAAAGTCGCGGGCATGTTGCAAGGTAAGTTTTATACTGACTGTGTTAAATCAGGGCAGCTTTTGAGAATCCTTTATCACATACGCAGCATTAAAAAAAAGGCAAAAAACTATAGCAGGAAAAAAGGATTATCCTTTTTTTTTCAAAAGAGCACACACAAAACACATCAAAGAACAACCAAAAAATACACAATGGTGGGCAAAAATTAAAACAAAAACAAAAAAAAATATTCCGCTGAGTTGTGTGATGCATTTTTTTTGCTACTGTTGTCTGTGTTAAAAGGGACTATTTTTTTTCGTCCCTTATATTTCTTAAGTTTAAGTTATTTAAATGAAAACCAAAGGGAAGTGTCATCCACAAGTACCTACTACTATATGTGAAAAAAAGACTTCCTGAAGGAATAATGAAAGTTAGTAAGAGTATAAATTTTTTTTAAGCCATCCTACACTTTGCAAATTTTTGCATATGTGGTGGTGATATCTTTTTTTGTAATTACTTAATATTTTAAGTAGTGACTTAAGTGTAGCTTATTGAGTAAGGTACGAAAGTCAGTCATAGTTTTTTAACCGATATAATTCCATAATAAAAACAGTTCCATAATTCGTTACACTAAAAAAGTGGCGTATACGCCCACAGTGTGCCTTAAGAAACATCTTTTTTGGCAGAATGAATTCCAAGAAAATTGTAAAATACCTGCCTGCACATGATTTGAATGCCCTTTTCATCGACTTAAGCTAAAACTAAAGGCTCTAAGAGCCCAAAAACTTCTGGACTTTTTTTTTTTATTTAAAAACTAAAAAACAAACACGCTTGAACAAAAAATTTATCAATAATTTTTGTTTTCAAGAAATTAATGACACATATTTTGTTTTTTCTTGTAGATTCCCAACACTTGTTGCCGATTTTGGAAGGTCCCTTTTAAAATAGTTTCAGGATGATTTTCTTACAGTGGCATATATTTTATACGAAGCAATTAAAAAATATCCGAAGCAAAACGAAAAGAAAAAATACTTGCATCTACGAGTTGTTACATTGGGATAATTCATGCTGGAAGCTGGGACTTCATCGTGCTATTCCTTTTTTTCCCTATTCTATATGTATGAGGAGTACATTCAAATAGGATTCCTCAGTTTCCTGAAACGCATCCCTAAGGGGTATGGGTTTAATTTGAATAACCAAGTCACTTCAATATATATCCATGTTTTTTTTTTTTATCATTTATATTTTCTGTCGTATGTGGTATGTGTGTGGATATATTGTTGTTGTTATTTTTGTGTGCTCATTTTATAGATGCTTGTTGGGACCCCTTTCACTACTTATGTACATAGCTTTGGGCTTGGATATAGAATGGCTACCTATTAGCTATGGGGTTGGTTTGTTTTGGGGTGCCCCTTCCTGCGGGGTATACAAAAATACCCTTCTGTGTTTCTTGCATTACATACATGTTATAGGGGCTATGCATAATTCCTTTGCACTTTTTCCATTCCAGAGGATTTTCCCAGGATAAGGATGATGGACAAACTCTAGAAGGTATAGTTAAACATCAAGGATATGTGCTCTGCACTGTTGCATATAATACACACAACACATACATACATATATCCTGATGATGGTATACTTGCTTATATAGTGTTTCAGCTGATGGTCCAGAGGATGCTAAGAGAATGTAAAATAGTTGTTCGCTCTATCGCTGTGTTTAGTTGTATACTCCTGAACGTGTGTTTCCTGTTTCCTGTTTTTTCTATGTTTGTATATGTATGTATGAATAATGTTGTGTGTTTTTTCATCCTTATTCTGACCGAAAATGCTTTTAGTTGGGTAAATTTTTGTTACATTAGAATCCTTAGTTTTATGCAATAGAGGACCCGCTTAGCTTGGGTGGACTCTTGAGTCTTTTGCAATTGCGTATGCATTTTTCTATACAGTTTTGAGGTTAGGGCTTATATATTGTGCAGTTTTTGAAGGAGATTTTTATCCCACATTGTCATCAGCTTTTATCATCATCACAGAAAAAAGCAAAATGATGTTTTTTCATTCTTGGCAAGGAGGTCAAGTGTTTTGCGTGATGTAGGAATTGGTTCAATAGGTGACTTCAGTTTTAAAGGTGACTTCATATATGTTTTATCTTTTTTTTTTTTTTGTTGTTGTTAAGAAAGCACAAACTAAATGAGACTTTATACGGTATTCACGAGGATGAATCGAAATATCTTTGATTTTTGGACATTAAATTTGTTGAGTTGTAAGATATAACTTTGGTCCTAACTTTTTTCTATGACACAAAATATGACTCAAGTTAAGTTTTTTTTAAGTCAAGGTTGTGGACAAGTTTATGAATGGTTGGGGTGTATACGTACTATTTATAGTTTTTATTTTCTTATTTTATATGACTTGTAATTTGAATTACACATGAAAAATCCTTTTTTTTTAATTAAAGGATAAGAAAACTTAAGAAAGTCATTAGTGGGGATATCTCTTTTAGCCCCTCGCATAATAAGGTGAACTAAACTTAGTTAAAAAAGGAATACTCGTTAGGATAATAGTTTATGATTAGTATCCCTGCTAATCTTGCTTTTTCTTAAAGCGTGGGTATATGCCTCTTATGATGCCCCTTAATACTTGGGGTTAGTTATAATCATAACGTAACAATCGTATACAAAGTAAAACTTACCATCTAATTAGGTTTATATAAAGTTTAGGTTATTAGAAGAAAATTTAGAACTTGAACATAGTACACATTTGCTACGAATGGGTTATTCAAAAACTGTAGTTATAATAAAAACGCTCAGTTCATACATGTTTCTATTGATTCTAGTTGAATTCAGTCAAGGTTAAAAAATACCATTTCTCTCTGGTGTTTTTTTTTATTCCTATTGGAATTTCTAAAAAACCCTTGTGAAGCAAGTTTTATAGAGATGTAATGTACCCCTCGCAATAAAACAATTAAAATGTTATACTCATGGTTTAACCTTACCCACCATATCAAAACATAGGTAAGGTACATCCCAATGCTGAATAAAAATTTTTACTTCACAGAAAAAAAAATTTTTACTTCACTTCAGTAAAATAGAAAAATTGAAAAGAAAACAAAATAAATCATCTTTTTTTAGTCTGCTAAAAAAATGACTTTTAGTCCCAGAGATGGAGGGGAATTTCGAAAAAAAAAACTTGATGGTCAAAAGTAATTTTCCAGTCTTGTTTTTTTACTTTGCAAGTATCATTTTTGGTTCTGAAGCTGTGCTGTGTTTGTGTTGTGTTAAAAATAGTTTAAAAAATCAAAATAAAATAACGTGTGAAAATGTGTTTTTCACATCATCTAATTCTTTTGAAATCTTTGGAAACTGATGTTTGTTCATTTATTAGTTTTTAGAATTTTTTCAAATTGCACGTGGAAGATATTAATTTAAGTTGATTCTTTTTGAATGATATTGCTATTTTTCATTTTATCATGAGTTTTCAAGGATAAACTTTTTTGATGATTATACTTTTATTGTTTTTACTTATAACTTTTTTACGGAAATTACATTATTTTTGAATTAGATTAGTATCTTAAAACACGTGGGCTGGTTGAGATGTATCGAAAAACAAGTATTTAATGCGAAAAAACTGATTAGTTTTTAATTTTTCAGATAGGGAGTTATTGGAATTATGTACATTCATTCAATATTCCAAAAAAATTAAATTAGGTGTAATTTTCGTATTAATTTAATATCATTTAACTCGAAATCGATATTAACTATGACATTGTATGTTTTTTTTAATGCTCGTTTTCGAATACAGTGTAGTAGGATGAGGTATTTTTCTCAGAACTAAAACATGTGCTTTATCTGACGACTTTTGTTGTCAAAGTACTTATTTAAGGTATAAATTGTGAGATTTTTTTTTAACCGGAAAAAAATGTTGGGCTTCAAATAAATTTTTGTTGTTACTGGCATGAATAGGAAGTTTTTTAATGTTGGTCGCAGCCCCCTCCCTTTTCTTTTTACATGCGACTTATAGGGGGCTATTTTATGAAATATCTTTTGCATTCGATTAAAAATTGATAACTCTAAACTTTAATCAAACATAACATTACGATGGTAGAAAAAGTCGAATAAAGTGGGGTCGTCCGATTTTCTCAGTCTGTCTGTCCTCGCCTTTACAGCCTAAACTTGGAAATTAAGGTTTGAAGCTGATTTGCGTAAGGAATTTTTTCAAGATTAAAAAATAAGTGTAGTCCCAAGATAAAAAGATAAGTAAAGCAAGTATTTTTGGATTAATTAAATGGCATTTACATTTTTTGGGAACAAAACTTATTTTGTAGGTACATTTTTTAAGTTTTATAAATTATATATACGATGTTCAAATGATAGACATGTGCATTCAAGAGGGACACAAGTTTTTTCTCAAAATCCACCTCTGTCTATATCAACTCCTACTCTCACCTCCACGTGGTAAACATCGGGTGCCTAGTACCTCAACTGGAAATTGG
>NW_026605336.1:0-69974 GCF_945859685.1 Eupeodes corollae
GCAATAAAAACACTTCAAAACGCACAGGAAAATCGTACTGTGGCATGCGACTCATTTATATTCGGCTTACCATTTTTACCCGACGAAAATCTTAACACCACTTTTAATCTTCTGTGTAATGCACTACAAATCAAACCACCAACAATAAAAAACATCTATCGAACACGCGCCCGCACAGAGTCAAAAGACACACCGATCCTCGTCAAATTTCACACACCGTATGATCGTAATTTCGTTTTGAGGTCAATTGCGGATTTTCGTAAACAAAAACAAAGGGAACTGAGCCTACTAGATGTTGATTTAAATTCTTCAAACTCTTTTCACATGCGCGAATCATTAACTAAGAACAACTATACCATCCTTCAACATGCCTTGGCTTTAAAAAAACAAAAACGGTTATCTTCTGTTTACACATCTCGTGGAATAGTGTATGTAAAACGTCACTTGAATGAAACAGCTGAACCCATCGACTGCATCGAGAACTTGGACAGGGATGCCAACTCTAGCTTGCCTACATAAATAATTATTTTTATTATTAATTCATTTTTCAAATAACTACTTTTGTCTTCAATTTATACCTTATATACCAATTATTAATTTCATCTTCTTTTCTTTTTCTCTATAAATTATACTAGAAATAATAGTTTTTTTATCTCATTCTTCTTTTATTAAACTTCATTTTTAGAATCAAATTCAATTTAAATTATTATTGCTTTTATTTTTTATTTTTTATTTTTAATTTTTAATTTTTTTTTCATTCTTTATTTTTCTTTCATATTTCCATTCTGTGCTCACTATTCTTCTTTTAATTTTTTCCTTTTTTTTCTCTCAATTCGTACTATGGGTGATTTTAGCTTACGCACCATGGTTAACGTGTTGGGTTGTCAAGAAGCTGGCCTACGGGTGTGTCACATAAACGCACAGAGTTTGCTGGCTAAGATGGATGAATTTCGTTATGTATTTGAGGAATCTAAGGTTGATGTTATTTGCGTATCTGAAACCTGGCTTACCGATGAGCAAAATGATCAGTTGTGTTCGCTTGGGGGTTATAGGATTTTTCGTTTGAATAGGGTGCGCTGCAGAGGTGGGGGTGTCGCTATTTATGTAAAAGCAGGATTTAAATGCAGACTTAAGAACTCTTCTCCTGACGATAGCCAAGTGGAATTCGTTTTTGTTGAGTTGTCAAATTTAAATGAGAAGCTTTTGATTGGTGCTGTGTATAGACCAAACAGAAACATCTGTATTTCTCCACTTATATCTATCATTGAACAAATTTCAACTTCTTATCCAAATATTTTATTATGTGGGGATTTCAACTGTAACCTCTTACAGGAAAATAACCTTGTGTATGAATTCCTCTCTCTTAATCTCCACTCCGTTAACACTACCACCCCTACCCACTTTTCCAATTCGGATCCCTCGTTATTGGATATTTTTTTCGTCACTGACAGAACTAAGGTCATTCTTTATGATCAGCTATCGGCACCAGCTTTTTCGAGGCATGACTTAATCTATATGACCTTCGACTTTCAAATGGAGAATCAAACTGATGTCTTCGTATACAGAGACTTCAAAAATATTGACTATACCTCGCTTCACTCAGATGTGCACAATATTTACTGGGATTTAGTTTTTTCAAAGCCCTCACCTAGCGATAAAGTAGAATTTCTTAACTCCAATGTATCTAGGCTCTTTGAAATATATGTGCCATTAAAAACTAAATGTTGTATTCCAAAAAAACAAACCCTGGTTCACCAATGAGATTCTATCATTAATGCGACAACGCGATATCGCCTATAAACGCTGGAAAACTTTTCGCCTTGACAGTTTTCATCAACAATTTTGTGCTCTTCGAAATAGAACTGTATTAGCTATTCGCAATGCAAAGGTTGCCTTATATTCCAGTCGTTTTAATGATACACTAAATTGTAAACAAACATGGCAAAATCTTAAGAGGATAGGTGTAACCAAATCTCGCAGTGGCTCTACTGTAGATATTAACGTCAATGATCTGAATCAAAATTTCGTATCTTCGAGTAATTTTGTTACCAATAATATAACTCCAGGTCCCGTTGTATCCAATGTTTTCAATAGTATTTCCCCAACTTATAATTCATTTTCCTTTTCCATTATATCTCCTGAGGATGTGGTTGAAGGTGTCCTGTCTATTAAATCAAACGCTATTGGGTTGGATGAAATGCATCCATCGTTCTTGAAACTTCTTTTGCCAGTTCTTTTGCCGTATATTACCCACTTATTCAATTCAATCATATCAACAAATGAATTTCCTACGCAATGGAAAAAGGCGAAAATAATACCTGTTCCAAAAACCTCAAGAGGAGACGAGTTTAGACCAATCGCAATACTACCTTTTCTCTCGAAGGTGTTCGAAAGAATTATTCAAAAACAAATTAGTACGTTTCTTGATCACGAAAATATATTAACATCAAAACAATCCGGATTCCGTAAGAAAAATAGCTGCATCACTGCCTTAATAAGTGTTTCTGAGGACATAAGAAAATCTATCGATAAGGATTATGTTACTTTTTTGATACTTTTAGACTTTTCGAAAGCATTCGACATGGTGAATCATTCAACACTTTGCCAAAAGCTCTCCCTATTTTATAACTTCTCTTCTGATGCAATCGAGTTGATTTTTTCTTATTTAACTGGAAGAACACAAGCTGTTGAATTTAAAAAAGTCCTCTCGAATTTTCTATTAAACAAAAGCGGTGTCCCCCAAGGGTCCATACTTGGACCTCTGTTGTTCTCCCTCTACATTAATGAGCTTCCATTAACTATTAAGCATTGCTCCATTCGGCTATACGCTGATGATGCTCAGTTATATCTTAGTTGTCCGTTGGGATTAATTGAGCACTTTGCTACCTGTATAAATGAAGATTTGTTAGAAATTCAACGTTGGTCACACCAAAATAGCTTAGTGCTCAATCCTAAAAAATCTAAATGCTTAGTGTTGTCAAGGAATAATAAAGACGTATCTTACTTCCCATTAATTTTGTTAAATGGCTCACCTATCAAATATGTGGATTCAGCGAAAAATTTAGGAGTTGTATTCAACCAAACGCTGACTTGGAAAAACCACGTTTCATATATTCTTGGTAAAACATACGGTGTCCTCCGCACCCTTTGGTCTACACAGTATTACACTCCTTTAAAAATCCGTGCATTACTTGTAAAAACACTTATAATACCCTTGGTCACTTACGGTTGTGAAATATTCTGCAAACTTGACTATGAAAGTAAACGAAAGCTCACTGTTGCTTTCAATAGTGCAATACGATATGTTCACGGACTACGACGATTTGACAGAATTTCACAACACGCACACAACTTTCTTGGGATGTCATTTGAAAATCTGCTCAATTTTCGGACCTTAATTTTGTTATCGGATATTCTTCTAACACAACAACCTGCCGATCTCTTCAGAGAAATAACTTTTTTCAGTTCAACTAGATCAAGCCTCTTAGTGAACCCTCGTTTCAGTTGTCTTACTTCTGAACGCCAGTTTTTTGTCAACGCAATACGTCTTTGGAATACACTACCACGGGAAATTAGAAGAATAGATAGTACAGTACTATTTAAACAAAAACTTAAACTTCATTTTAAGAATATATAGAAAATAGTTAATATTAAATATTTGGTATCTTTCAAAATAATTTGTAAACTTCCCATTTTGTAAACATTTTTGTAGCTTTGGTATGATTTATAATGCTTCACTAAAAATAAGATATTATATCTTACTGTGTAAGCAACTCATAAATAAATAAATAAAATAAATTTTTATATTCGGAATATTTTCCGCTGAACTTTGGCAAAGACATTTTCGGAAGTCGTGAATGGTGAGGATTGCTAAAAGTAAAATCAGCAATAGCAGTAGAATTATTTCTTTTATTCACCAATGAAAGCAGAAGTGCTTTGGCACTAACACAAATATCTTCCAATTCACCGCGGGAATCATCGCTTCGATCAGCTGATTCAATGTTGGACTGACAAGCCATTAATTGGTCAATATAAGATTTTAAAAGATCCAATCGACATTCCAACTCAATCGGATTTGAAGACATTGTTTTTTCTTCAATACCCTTTTTAATTCGCATTATATTATTTTTAATTGTATTTCGTTGATGCCTTAACGTTTCTAACTCAGCATCTTGATTTGGTGATGACTGCCGTTTTTCTTTCCTTGAACCCGCCATTTTATTTTATTTTTATTTTTTAAACGAAAATTTTTGGGAAAAATATTTTTGAAATTAGTTTATCCACTATTATTCAATTAACTATAGAATTTGAAAAAAAAAGAAAATTGCTGAAAAATTAGCTTATTTTCATACAAAATTCCACGAAAACGAGAATAAATTCGAAGCAACTATGTGTTAATTGTTTAAAGTAAAATATTTTTCACAACTCGAAAATATTTTAAACGAAAACGAAAGAAATTAATTTTTTATCAAAATGTTGCTGAATACACACTTCGCAAATTATTATGTAAAATTTATTTGTGTCACTGAACACATTCAATCGTGAGAGAAAGAGAACTCAACGAAACTTTCGTTCAATAAAGACGAAACGTCAGAACAGCTGAACTGTCAAATCAAATGTAAACAAACTAAATTTGCACGAGTTTCGGAGTTTTTTTTGTTTTTCAATATTAGATATTCATTGATTCTAATTTCAATAATTTGAGAAACATTTGGAACAAATCAATCAAATATCACTCGCGAATATTGGTTTAAAGTTTCAACACAAATAAATACACATACGAGTGCTTGAATAATTCTAAAGTGTGTACGACGGTGACGGCGGCTACGCGACGGCAGATCAAAGGATTCTATTTGGAATAAACTTTTGACTTTGAATTCCAATACTAAGCGATTAATCAAATTAAATTACTTTCCAATTAAGAAAATAAAAAGAAATTTAAACCACGAAACTTGTTTTTGTTTGTTCACCAATAAATAAATAATATGTAAATGTATAATGTCAAAGTGACAAAAACTGAAAGTTGTGGTTGTAGTGTATGTGGGTGCAGATGTTATCACCCACTTACTTATCCGATCGTGTTTGATAACGATCGTCATCACCATCTCGAGCACATGCGCATGTACACGAGATAAGACGAGAGAGTCAGTCTATGTCTGATCCTCGAAGTGTGCGGGTGCGTGTGTTGGCGAGCCGGTGAACACTACAAGTGGCGACGGGAAAAAAAATAAAATTAAAATTAAAAAAAAAAAAAAAACGTGAGTTTATGTGATTAGAAAAAAAATTTAATAAAAAATTTTAAATTAATAATAATAAAAAAATTAAATGGTACTAATTAAATTAGTAAAAATAGGTTATTTTCCTAAAAGCATGAACTGTGTTGTTTGGTGTATTCACCTTTATTAAATTAAAAAAAAAAAAAGAGAAAATATTGTATGGTTATGTGCTTGGCATGAAGACAACCTTCATTTAATTGAAAAGTATTGCAAAAATAAATGTTTTTGTTAAGTATGTATGGTTTCTTGTAAGTTTCCCTCATTAGATTGAAAATGTTTGGCATAATAAACTTGGTTTGGTTTGTAGAACCTACATTTGATTGTTAATGCGCTAAAAAAGTAAAAAAAAAAAAGTAAGTATGGTTCCTTTAAAGATTACCTTCATTAAATTGAAAAAGATTGTCATTGTATAAATTGGGCCTCTAAAACCTGCATTTAATTGTAAATGCGAATTAAAATAATAACTATATTGGCACGGCACAGGCTCAATATACCTTGTTGCTGCCTTCATTCAATTGAAAACAAAAATGATTCCAAATTGTGGACTAACAACAATTATATACTGTCAACTGTGGGTGAATGTTTAAGAGTACATAGATTAGCACTAAAAATAGTTTTGGAATGACAAATGGGTAGATTAGAGAATGAGAATGAATAATGGTGATGGGAAATAATAAAACCTGTTTCGCAAAATCAAAGGGCTTGTTGTATTATTTTTTTTTCTTTTTCTCCAGTGTCTCTCACTATTTCCATCTGGAAATGGCAAACACGTTACCAAATTTGGAAGTGTTCTCCTTGGAAGGAGAATCCACATCAGTGGGGTTGAGATGGGAGAAATGGAAGAGAGCCTTTAAAATATATCTCGAGGCAGCATCCATAGACTCTTCTACTAAAAAGAGAGCAACACTGCTACATTTCGGGGGATTAGAGCTCCAAGAGATTTTTTACAATCTCCCTGGAGCAAATGTTGAAAGCTCAAAAGATAACGACGTTTTTTCAATTGCGATAGATAAACTCGACGAATACTTTTCTCCAAAACAAAGTAAGGTTTATGAGAGACATATATTTAGATTGTTGAAACAAGAGGAAGGGGAGAAATTTGAAAAATTTTTGTTAAGGTTAAGAAATCAGGCGCGAAAATGCGAATTTATTGACTTAGATAACAACTTGATCGATCAAATAACCGAAAAATGCATCTCGGATGACCTTCGAAAGAAAATATTAACCACTGGGGACAGCATCACTTTGGATAAAATATTGATGGAGGCAAATACACAAGAGGCTGTTGACCATCAACTGGAAGGCTATGGTAACAAACTTAGAACAGAAGTTGTCAACGAGATTTCTAATAAAAAAAACAATGGAACTGTCACGCGAGAAAAATACGATGGTATAAAAACAAAAAGCTCTTTTTCTGGTTCATGTGGTAGGTGTGGAAATAAAAGGCATTCCTCTCATGATACAAAGTGTCCAGCTAGGGACAAAAAGTGTCACACTTGTGGTCGAATTGGTCACTTTCGGCAGTATTGCAAGACACAAAAACGTTTGTCAAGCAATTTTTATAAACAAGATGACGGTCCGAGCCAGAAAAGATTCAAAAGAAAACCCGACCAGATAGATTGTGTTGAAGATGATAAAAATGAAACAGATTATGTATTCCACATAGACGATGACGCTACTATTGACTGCTTTATAGGGGGGATCAAGACGAAATTGCTTGTAGATTCAGGGTGTAAGTTTAATCTGTTAACGGATAAATCATGGGATACTTTAAAAAAGAAAAGAATAACGGCATACAATCAAAATAAAAACCCTAACAAAACGTTCTTGGCATACGGCAGTCAAAATCCTTTAGATATAATTGGATCTTTTGAAGCAGAGATAGAAGCTGACGGAAAAATACTTAAAGCTACATTTTATGTTATTAAAGGGGGAACAAAAGATCTGCTGGGAAAAATAACTGCAATGTCTTTGGGTGTTTTAAAGATAGGATTTGGAATCAATCAAATAATAACTACGAAAGCTTTTACAAAGTTTAAAGGGGTTCTTATAAATATCCCAATTGATGACTCAGTACACCCTGTCTCCCAACCATGTAGGAGAATTCCTATTCCACTGGAATCTTTGGTAGAGAACAAGTTACAAGAACTATTAGAATCTGATATTATCGAAAAAGTTCACGAACCTTCGAAATAGGTTTCCCCAATTGTTCCAATTCTTAAAAAAAATGGAGAACTGCGACTTTGTGTGGACATGAGAAGGGCTAACACTGCTATCATGAGAGAAAATCACCCACTGCCTACAATGACTCAAATGATGCCTAAGTTTCGGAAAGCTTGTGTGTTTAGCAAGTTGGATATCAAAAACGCCTTTCACCAATTAGAAATTCACCCAGAGTCCAGATATATAACAACCTTTATAACAATGAAAGGGTTGTTTCGTTATAAGAGACTTATGTTTGGCATAAATTGTGCCCCTGAAATTTTTCAGAAAACCTTAGAAAAAATATTAGTCGGATGTGAGGGGGTAATCAATTTCATAGATGATATTCTCATATTTGGAGAAAGTGAAGACCAGCATGATATACGACTGCAACATGTGCTTAAAATCCTTAAAGATAATGAGGTGTTATTAAATGAAGAAAAATGTATTTTTAAAGTCAAAAGTATTCAATTTTTGGGTCATGAACTCACACCACATGGTGTTAAGCCTCAAAACAAATACGTTGATAGCATTAAACAGTTCAGAATACCAAAAACACTAGAGGAGCTTCAGAGCTTTTTAGGTCTTGTGAACTACATAAGTAAGTGGATACCGAATCTTGCAACATTGACCGAACCTTTGAAAAAACTATTGAGGAATAAATTGGGAAAAAATTCGTGTCTAGACAAATTTTGGGGCAAAGAACAAGAAACAGCATTTTCACATTTAAAAACGACTTTAAGTAAAATTCAGTCGTTAGGTTATTATGACGTGGACGACAAAACACAAGTCATCGCGGATGCTAGCCCAGTTGGATTAGGTGCCGTTTTAACACAAATCAATTCAAAAGGTCCAAAAGTTATCGCGTATGGCAATCGAACGTTATCAGATTGTGAGCGTAGATACAGCCAAACAGAAAAAGAGGCCCTTGCGTTGGTTTGGGCCGTTGAACATTTTGATATATACCTCTTTGGAAAGGAATTTGATCTTATCACTGATCACAAGCCACTGGAGGTGATTTTTGGACCTAAATCAAAGCCATGTGCTCGCATCGAACGATGGGTTTTACGGTTGCAAGCATATACGTTCAGAACAATTTACAAACCAGGCAAAACGAATATTGCTGACCCTCTTTCTCGTTTGTGCGTTTACTCTAATTCAATACCATCCGGAGGAGATTCTCATGTTCACCATATAGTTGAGCATTCGCGACCACTTGCGATTTCGTTAAACGAGATAAGAAAGAATTCCAACAGTGATTCCGAGATCCAATTAGTAAGAAAAGGAATTTATGATAAGCAATGGGTCGATTCAGTTAAAGCATACAAGATTTTTGAGAATGAATTGTGTTTCTACGAGGAAATACTTCTAAGAGGGAATAAAATCGTCGTTCCAATGAGTTTGAGAAAAGAGGTTCTGTATGCAGCTCATGAAGGTCATCCTGGGATAGTAGGGATGAAAGTTCAGTTCTTGTTCTCTTCAAAGACAGTTCTATACTTTTCTCTCTCTATTGTTTTTAATACTTTCATTATGGAAATCCAATGTTCCGAATGTAAATTCTTAACTTCTAAAAGTGATTTGATTCTTTGCGGTGTTTGTCTTTCCGGTTTTCATTTTAAATGTACAAAAATTAGTGTAACCATACGGGCTACCCTTGAATCAAACGAAAATATTTTTTGGAAGTGTGGTACCTGCACAAACATTTCATTCTTAGGTTGCATACCCAAAATTAAAGAACTTTATCAATTCTTTGTTGAGAATAAATCTGAGTTCGATAATCTAATGAAACCCCCACGCTTAACTCGCTCTCAGTCCAAACCGACGGCTGTTGAACCTAACAACAACAATAAACAATTACAGCTGTTTACAGGAAAAAACATTCCTTCTTATACCCGATCTCTTTACTCGCCTATGCATAAAACTTCCTCCGCTTCATCTCCCGCACTTAAAAGTGGTAATAACAAAACTCTTATTAAAAATAAAAAAACCGATACCAACGTCTAAGCAAGGCACAAAGGCAACGGGTAAGCCACACTCTTCTTCACAGAGTGATGATTTTGCTAATGCTGCTCTCAGTGCGAAAGCTATGATCTCCAAAGGGTTTGTAACGACCGCTGCTGGTGTGCTACCTGTTACTCCATCCTCTCTGTCTGCTGGTCTTGACAGAACTGAAATTGATGATATGCAGGTTAGCTTGTTAGCTAGTGCCAGCAAAACTGATTCTAATCACACAAATGATAAAAATGATGTTGTTGTTGTTGATGATGATGTTCCTGCTATGAAGGAGGTTTTTGTTGTTGCCGATTGTGATGCTACTAAGAAAGAGGTTGTTGTTGTTGTTTCGGGTGGTGCCGATGAAGCTGCTGCTGCTGTGGGTGATGTTGGGGCTGTAGATGAAGACGTTTCTTCTAATATTTTCACTGATACTGCTAGCAATAATGGGTTATATATTGATGATGCTGGTGCTGCTCTCGTTGACGTTGATCGTGCTGCTAATATGGATGCTGTTTTTAATAAAAGTGTTGCCAATGTAAGTGCGGCTACTACGTTTAATAAGAGTGCTGGTGATAGTGAATTGTCTGCCCCTAAATCATTATCTCTATCTGATTCTAAATTATCATGCCATGATGATGTGAATCTTCATGCTGTTATAAATAATAACCCTCAAAATAACGAAATTATTCCTAAACCTTCGATTAAAAACAATAACATTAAAAAATCCAAACTATATTATGGTACGGATGCTTTTTCATCCCTGAATGATGCTGCTGTTACTCGTTATAATTGGTTTCACCTGTCCAAATTCAGGGTTGGTACAGAACCAAATCTACTAATTGATCATATTGCTTCTAAAACTGAAATTCCTATCAATGATATAAAGTGCTTCAAGTTAGTGAAAAACAACTCTGACCTGTCTAATTTGAAATATGTTAATTTTAAAATAAGTGTTCCATCTAACATGCTTTCTATTGCCATGGATCAAAAGCTTTGGCCTAGATCGGTCCAAATTAAAAAATTCATTTCGCGGAAAAAAAACGAAGCGACTCCGGGGAATACCGAAACAACGTAAATCCGGTATATCTAGTACCTCCTGTTTCCCATTCTGCGTTACCTTCTAACATAAAAAACTTTTTCATATATTACCAAAACGTTGGTGGTTTACGAACAAATATTAATAACCTTCGCCTAAATACATTATCATGCCAATACGAAATCCTAACTTTTACTGAAACTTGGCTTAATAATAAATTTCATAATTCTGAACTTTTTGATACTAATAATTATTCAGTCTTCCGCAAAGACAGATGTTTAGAAAAAACAAATCTAACAAGAGGTGGCGGTGTAATGATTGCTGTTAGCTCATCATTCTCCTGCTTTGAAATTAATCTTCCTTCGTCATCTTCAACTTTACCATCGAGCTTCGACATTGATCAAATCGCTGTGAGAGTTTTAATCAACAATAGTTGTGACTTAACTATATTCTTAAGTTATATACCACCAGGTAGTTCTCTTGAATTATATAAAATCCATATAAATAATTGTAGTGATATTATTAAATTATTAAATAGTAATCAACATGTAATTATTCTGGGCGATTTCAATCTGGGTAATATAAACTGGGTATGGGATCCTGATGAATTATGTCTATTTGCATCTAATATTAGTAATGAATGTGAATACGAGGTATCAGATTCTTTTTCAGAACTAAATCTTACTCAAATAAATAATTTTAAAAATAGTTTAAATCGTATACTTGATCTCATATTTATCGATAGTGAAATTGTTGCTGATGTCAAAAATTGTAACTATCCTATTTTTAAAAATAGTATTCACCACCTAGCCTTAAGTGTTAAACTTAGTTTCTACGACTATTTTAAACCTGTAATGGGAAGAGTAGTCAAATATAATTTCAAAAAATCTAATTTTGAAGTTCTAATTAACCATTTAAATTCGTTTTCTTTTGACTATATCGTTCATAATTATGAGCTCGTGGATGCATATAATTTATTGCTGGGGACAATTAAAGAAGCAATAAACTTGTTTGTACCTAAAGTCGTTGTCTTTAATAATTCAAAGCCGCATTGGTGGAATAAACGTTTATCAAACTTAAATAACCAAAAAAATAAATCGTATAAATTATATCGAAATTCCGTCAATGATATTGCACTCCGGAGTAACTATCTACGTCTTCAAAAAGAATTCGATTTTTTACATAAATTTTTGTACAAGGATTATCTGTGTCGTACTGAATCTTCCTTGAAACAAAATAGTAAACATTTTTGGTCGTACATAAATAACAAAAAATGCTCTAACGGGATACCAAATTGCATGCAGTATTTAGGGACTACATCAACTAACTTAAATACCATATGCAACCTCTTTGCAAATTTTTTTCAATCGGTTTACTCCCCTCAACATGTTCCTCAAAATTATTCATCAGTTATAAGTGATAATTCCATCAATATAGGCAGCTTAAAGTTAAGCTGCAAAGATGTTGAGTCAGCTCTAAGGGATCTCAATGATGATAGTCAACCGGGACCTGATGGCATTCCACCAATTGTATTGAAAAACTGTGCTGTTGCTCTTTCAGGGTCATTAACTCTACTGTTCAATGTTTCTCTCGAAAAGGGCCTTTTTCTTGACGATTGGAAAATATCCTATATTATCCCTATCCATAAATCTGGCTCTAAACAGGATGTTTCTAATTATCGTCCTATAAGTAAATTGTCTACGATTCCCAAAATTTTCGAGAAAATAGTTTATGATAAACTAACCTTTATTCTCAAAGAAACGATTGCGCCATCTCAACATGGATTTATAGCCGGAAGATCCACTACAACAAACCTATCTATTTTTCGTAACCAAATTACTAGAAATCTCGAAAATGGATTTCAAACTGATGTAGTCTTTACTGACTTTTCAAAGGCTTTCGATAGGGTCAACCATTTTATACTATTAAAAAAGATGGAATCTATCGGATTCCATTCTAATAGTTTAAAATGGTTTGCGTCCTATCTCATAGGTAGAACACAGTTTGTCCGCGTTAATGATTTACTTTCGGAAGTGATTCATGTAACTTCTGGTGTTCCTCAAGGAAGTCACTTGGGACCCCTTCTATTCCTGATATTAATCAATGACATACCAACGGTTATCAACAATTCTCACTGCCTAATGTTTGCGGATGATATTAAAATTTTCCGCTGTATCAAATCCTTGGACGATTGTCTTTTACTTCAAAGTGACCTTGAGCGCTTATCTGTATGGTGCGCTGCTAACCAGCTTTTCTTAAATGTGTCTAAATGCCAATCTTTATCTTTCTCTCGTAGTCTTAGTCCAATTTGTTTTGAATACGAAATAAATAAAACAAAACTTACTAAGCTTAAAGAAAAGAAAGACCTAGGTGTAATATTTGATTACAAACTAAACTTCAACTCCCATATTGATTTTGTTGTTGCTAAAGCAAATACTATGCTAGGGTTTGTGGTTCGCAACTCAAAAGAGTTTAAAGATCCATTTACCCTTCGGTCATTATTTTATGCTTATGTGAGATCTTCCCTAGAATACTGCTCAGTAATTTGGAATCCTTTTTATAAAACTCATTGTTTAAGAATTGAAAGGATTCAGAAAAAGTTTTCGCGAATTGTAGTTCATCGACTAAATTGGAACATTGAAATGCCTTCTTATGAAACCAGATGTAAACTGCTTGGTCTAACACCACTTGATATTCGCCGTCGGTATTTTTCAGTGGTTTTCATACGTGATATTATTACTTCTCATATAAACTGCCCTTTACTTTTGTCCTTAGTCGATATATATGCTCCGTATAGGCAAACGCGATCTTCTACTCTATTTCATGAACCCTATCATAGAGTAAACTATGGTTTCAATGAGCCTCTAACTCGATGCATTAGAGAATCTAATATCATTTGTAATCATGTTGACTTCTTTTCCTACCAAAGTCGAGAATCTTTTAAAAAACATTTATTATATTTATTTCTTAATTCCTACACTGGTGGTTCAAGTTTTAGCCTTACATAATTTGATATTTTTATTTATATTTCACTTCTTTATTATTAAAGTTAAAACCTTGTTTCTGTAGTCTGTAAGATTATATTTTATTTGTTAATTATATTATATTAATCTGCTTGATGAAAGGCCGTTTAAGATCAAAAGTTTGGTGGCCCCGTATCAATAAAGACGTAGAAAATCTAGTGAAGTCGTGTAAAGGATGCACTTTAGTGGGTATGCCAAACAACCCCTTTCCCCTTAAAAGAAGGGAACTCCCTACTGCACCGTGGGTCGATTTGGCTGTAGATTTCTTGGGACCTCTTCCTAGTGGAGAATATTTATTTGTGTTAGTAGATTACTACAGTCGTTACAAAGAAATAAAGATTTGCAGAACAATAACTAGCGCTCAAACAATTAAAATGTTGAAAGAAATTTTCAGTCGATTAGGCTTTCCCATGTCTATTACCGCTGACAATGGCAAACAGTTTATCAGCCAAGAATTCAAGTCCTATTGCGCTGAATGTAATATAAAGTTATATAACACGATTCCGTATTGGCCGCAACAAAACGGGGAAGTCGAAAGACAAAATCGAGACATTCTGAAACGATTACGAATCTGCAAAATCGAGGGAAAAGACATAAAAGACTGTTTATACGAGTATCTTATGATGTACAACAGCACACCTCATTCCACTACAGGAAGTTCGCCATCGGAGCTCTTCTTTAAGAGACAGAATAGAGATAAAATCCCGTCAATAGAAGCAATAAACAACGAAATTATAGATTCAGAGATAAGAGACATGGATAAAACTAACAAAGGAAAAGGCAAGGAATACATTGATAGAAAAAGAAAGGCTTCTGAAAATATAATTTCTCATGGTGATAAGGTCTATGTAAAGATCATGGAAAAACCAAACAAACTTTGCGCAAACTTCAACTCGACACCTCATACTGTAGAAGCTATAAAAGGAGGAGATGTTATGGTGAGAAATGATAAAACCGGTCAAGTTTGTAGAAAAAACGTTGTTCATTTGAAAAAAGTAGAAGGTCAATGGACAGTTCAAAACAATGAAAGCCAGAATATAGATGATGATTCTGAAGAAATTCCATCGTAATTTCTTAAAACTATTTATTAAATCTAATCCGTTGTTATTCATTAAATCTATATTTTCATTTCCGAATAAGATTAATTTATCATTTATAATTGAATTAAATTAAATTTATTTAAACCAGTATCAATAAGTTTATTAAGTTTTATAAAATAAGGAAGAGATGTAGTGTATGTGGGTGCAGATGTTATCACCCACTTACTTATCCGATCGTGTTTGATAACGATCGTCATCACCATCTCGAGCACATGCGCATGTACACGAGATAAGACGAGAGAGTCAGTCTATGTCTGATCCTCGAAGTGTGCGGGTGCGTGTGTTGGCGAGCCGGTGAACACTACAGTGGTATTATAATTTAATTACAACACAAATTGACAAATGTTGCAGAATAGCAAAATTAAAACACTTTCAGTTTTTGTTAAATACCTCTTCCTCAAGAATTTCAACTTCCCTTGGCGAACTCATTGGGTGCTTGTCAGGGTTGGTCTTGGTATTTGATGTTGCTGTTGACGGCTGCTGCTCGCTGCTGGCTTAATTTGTTGCTGCTGCGGCTGCGTTGTTGGTTTTTGGTGGTGGTTTTTTATTTATGGCTTTTTAGCTTAAAGCCTTAAAATTTACAACTCGCGCACGGCAAATGATTCCACGGATTAATAGTTGTATTTAAAGTACACTCGCGACTTTATATTTATTATATATGTGTCTATATATTCATATATATGTATATATGTATATGTAAATGCACAAAAACACTTTGTTATGTTTTAACAAATTAAAATTTAATAGTTATTTAATTTGTCCCTGCTCGGGCGCCATGAAAATTTTGTAATATTTTTTACAAATTGATTCTTATTTCGAATCTAAATTTACTTTTAAAATTCGTTTAAAAACGACGAGAAAAAAGGAGCGAAAAAAAAGAAAAGACCGTGCGGGTTGAATTGTTCGTATGGAATGATTTTATTTCTTTCATTTTCTTCTTCTTCTTTTCTTAAATTAAATATGGCCGGAAGGGCGCCAAATTCAAATGTTATACCAGTTGTATAATTCAAATACTGGTATTTTTAAAATTCATATTTTTATTATTATTTTGTTTATATAATTTTTTAACAATCGAAGTCTCGTCGAAACAATATCTATAATGATAGATCTTGATTAGGAGTATCTTTTTCTAGTACAAGTCAAGTATCTATTTTGAACCCTTGATCGATTTTGGGGGTTGGGAAGGATCAGGTGATGGTTTTGGGTGTGATTTGATTTTCGTCTAGAACATCAAAAATCCTTCAGGATGCTCCAAAATGACTCATCTATATCTATAATGATAGATCTTGATTAGGAGTATCTTTTTCTAGTACGAGTCAAGTATCTATTTTGAACCCTTGATCGATTTTGGGGGTTGGGAAGGATCAGGTGATGGTTTTGGGTGTGATTTGATTTTCGTCTAGAACATCAAAAATCCTTCAGGATGCTCCAAAATAACTCACCTATATCTATAATGATAGATCTTGATTAGGAGTATCTTTTTCTAGTACAAGTCAAGTATCTATTTTGAACCCTTGATCGATTTTGGGGGTTGGGAAGGATCAGGTGATGGTTTTGGGTGTGATTTGATTTTCGTCTAGAACATCAAAAATCCTTCAGGATGCTCCAAAATGACTCATCTATATCTATAATGATAGATCTTGATTAGGAGTATCTTTTTCTAGTACAAGTCAAGTATCTATTTTGAACCCTTGATCGATTTTGGGTGTTGGGAAGAATCAGGTGATGGTTTTGGGTGTGATTTGATTTTCGTCTAGAACATCAAAAATCCTTCGGGATGCTCCAAAATGACTCATCTATATCTATAATGATAGATGTTGATTAGGAGTATCTTTTTCTAGTACAAGTCAAGTATCTATTTTAAACCCTTGATCAATTTTGGGGGTTGGGAAGGATCAGGTGATGGTTTTGGGTGTGATTTGATTTTCGTCTAGAACATCAAAAATCCTTCAGGATGCTCCAAAATGACTCATCTATATCTATAATGATAGATCTTGATTAGGAGTATCTTTTTCTAGTACAAGTCAAGTATCTATTTTGAACCCTTGATCGATTTTGGGGGTTGGGAAGGATCAGGTGATGGTTTTGGGTGTGATTTGATTTTCGTCTAGAACATCAAAAATCCTTCAGGATGCTCCAAAATGACTCATCTATATCTATAATGATAGATCTTGATTAGGAGTATCTTTTTCTAGTACAAGTCAAGTATCTATTTTGAACAATTGATCGATTTTGGGGGTTGGGAAGGATCAGGTGATGGTTTTGGGTGTGATTTGATTTTCGTCTAGAACATCAAAAATCCTTCAGGATGCTCCAAAATGACTCATCTATATCTATAATGATAGATCTTGATTAGGAGTATCTTTTTCTAGTACAAGTCAAGTATCTATTTTGAACCCTTGATCGATTTTGGGGGTTGGGAAGGATTAGGTGATGGTTTTGGGTGTGATTTGATTTTCGTCTAGAACATCAAAAATCCTTCAGGATGCTCCAAAATGCCTCATCTATATCTATAATGATAGATCTTGATTAGGAGTATCTTTTTCTAACACAAGTCAAGTATCTATTTTGAACCCTTGATCGATTTTGGGGGTTGGGAAGGATCAGGTGATGGTTTTGGGTGTGATTTGATTTTCGTCTAGAACATCAAAAATCCTTCAGGATGCTCCAAAATGACTCATCTATATCTATAATGATAGATCTTGATTAGGAGTATCTTTCTCTAGTACAAGTCAAGTATCTATTTTGAACCCTTGATCGATTTTGGCGGTTGGGAAGGATCAGGTGATGGTTTTGGGTGTGATTTGATTTTCGTCTAGAACATCAAAAATCCTTCAAGATGCTCCAAAATGACTCATCTATATCTATAATGATAGATCTTGATTAGGAGTATCTTTTTCTAGTACAAGTCAAGTATCTATTTTGAACCCTTGATCGATTTTGGGGGTTGGGAAGGATCAGGTGATGGTTTTGGGTGTGATTTGATTTTCGTCTAGAACATCAAAAATCCTTCAGGATGCTCCAAAATGACTCATCTATATCTATAATGATAGATCTTGATTAGGAGTATCTTTTTCTAGTACAAGTCAAGTATCTATTTCGAACCCTTGATCGATTTTGGGGGTTGGGAAGTATCAGGTGATGGTTTTGGGTGTGATTTGATTTTCGTCTAGAACATCAAAAATCCTTCAGGATGCTCCAAAATGACTCATCTATATCTATAATGATAGATCTTGATTAGGAGTATCTTTTTCTAGTACAAGTCAAGTATCTATTTTGAACCCTTGATCGATTTTGGGGGTTGGGAAGGATCAGGTGATGGTTTTGGGTGTGATTTGATTTTCGTCTAGAACATCAAAAATCCTTCAGGATACTCCAAAATGACTCATCTATATCTATAATGATAGATCTTGATTAGGAGTATCTTTTTCTAGTACAAGTCAAGTATCTATTTTGAACCCTTGATCGATTTTGGGGGTTGGGAAGGATCAGGTAATGGTTTTGGGTGTGATTTGATTTTCGTCTAGAACATCAAAAATCCTTCAGGATGCTCCAAAATGACTCATCTATATCTATAATGATAGATCTTGATTAGGAGTATCTTTTTCTAGTACAAGTCAAGTATCTATTTTGAACCCTTGATCGATTTTGGGGGTTGGGAAGGATCAGGTGATGGTTTTGGGTGTGATTTGATTTTCGTCTAGAACATCAAAAATCCTTCAGGATGCTCCAAAATGACTCATCTATATCTATAATGATATATCTTGATTAGGAGTATCTTTTTCTAGTACAAGTCTAGTATCTATTTTGAACCCTCGATCGATTTTGGGGGTTGGGAAGGATCAGGTGATGGTTTTGGGTGTGATTTGATTTTCGTCTAGAACATCAAAAATCCTTCAGGATGCTCCAAAATGACTCATCTATATCTATAATGATAGATCTTGATTAGGAGTATCTTTTTCTAGTACAAGTCAAGTATCTATTTTGAACCCTTGATCGATTTTGGGGGTTGGGAAGGATCAGGTGATGGTTTTGGGTGTGATTTGATTTTCGTCTAGAACATCAAAAATCCTTCAGGATGCTCCAAAATGACTCATCTATATTATAATGATAGATCTTGATTAGGAGTATCTTTTTCTAGTACAAGTCAAGTATCTATTTTGAACCCTTGATCGATTTTGGGGGTTGGGAAGGATCAGGTGATGGTTTTGGGTGTGATTTGATTTTCGTCTAGAACATCAAAAATCCTTCAGGATGCTCCAAAATGACTCATCTATATCTATAATGATAGATCTTGATTAGGAGTATCTTTTTCTAGTACAAGTCAAGTATCTTTTTTTGAACCCTTGATCGATTTTGGGGGTTGGGAAGGATCAGGTGATGGTTTTGGGTGTGATTTGATTTTCGTCTAGAACATCAAAAATCCTTCAGGATGCTCCAAAATGACTCATCTATATCTATAATGATAGATCTTGATTAGGAGCATCTTTTTTTAGTACAAGTCAAGTATCTATTTTGAACCCTTGATCGATTTTGGGGGTTGGGAAGGATCAGGTGATGGTTTTGGGTGTGATTTGATTTTCGTCTAGAACATCAAAAATCCTTCAGGATGCTCCAAAATGACTCATCTATATCTATAATGATAGATCTTGATTAGGAGTATCTTTTTCTAGTACAAGTCAAGTATCTTTTTTTGAACCCTTGATCGATTTTGGGGGTTGGGAAGGAACAGATGATGGTTTTGGGTGTGATTTGATTTTCGTCTAGAATATCAAAAATCCTTCAGGATGCTCCAAAATGACTCATCTATATCTATAATGATAGATCTTGATTAGGAGTATCTTTTTCTAGTACAAGTCAAGTATCTATTTTGAACCCTTGATCGATTTTGGGGGTTGGGAAGGATCAGGTGATGGTTTTGGGTGTGATTTGATTTTCGTCTAGAACATCAAAAATCCTTCAGGATGCTCCAAAATGACTCATCTATATCTATAATGATAGATCTTGATTAGGAGTATCTTTTTCTAGTACAAGTCAAGTATCTATTTTGAACCCTTGATCGATTTTGGGGGTTGGGAAGGATTAGGTGATGGTTTTGGGTGTGATTTGATTTTCGTCTAGAACATCAAAAATCCTTCAGGATGCTCCAAAATGCCTCATCTATATCTATAATGATAGATCTTGATTAGGAGTATCTTTTTCTAACACAAGTCAAGTATCTATTTTGAACCCTTGATCGATTTTGGGGGTTGGGAAGGATCAGGTGATGGTTTTGGGTGTGATTTGATTTTCGTCTAGAACATCAAAAATCCTTCAGGATGCTCCAAAATGACTCACCTATATCTATAATGATAGATCTTGATTAGGAGTATCTTTTTCTAGTACAAGTCAAGTATCTATTTTGAACAATTAATAGATTTTGGGGGTTATGAAGGATCAGGTGATGGTTTTGGGTGTGATTTGATTTTCGTCTAGAACATCAAAAATCCTTCAGGATGCTCCAAAATGACTCATCTATATCTATAATGATAGATCTTGATTAGGAGTATCTTTTTCTAGTACAAGTCAAGTATCTATTTTGAACCCTTGATCGATTTTGGGGGTTGGGAAGGATCAGGTGATGGTTTTGGGTGTGATTTGATTTTCGTCTAGAACATCAAAAATCCTTCAGGATGCTCCAAAATGACTCATCTATATCTATAATGATAGATCTTGATTAGGAGTATCTTTTTCTAGTACAAGTCAAGTATCTATTTCGAACCCTTGATCGATTTTGGGGGTTGGGAAGGATCAGGTGATGGTTTTGGGTGTGATTTGATTTTCGTCTAGAACATCAAAAATCCTTCAGGATGCTCCAAAATGACTCATCTATATCTATAATGATAGATCTTGATTAGGAGTATCTTTTTCTAGTACAAGTCAAGTATCTATTTTGAACCCTTGATCGATTTTGGGGGTTGGGAAGGATCAGGTGATGGTTTTGGGTGTGATTTGATTTTCGTCTAGAACATCAAAAATCCTTCAGGATGCTCCAAAATGACTCATCTATATCTATAATGATAGATCTTGATTAGGAGTATCTTTTTCTACTACAAGTCAAGTATCTATTTTGAACCCTTGATCGATTTTGGGGGTTGGGAAGGATCAGGTGATGGTTTTGGGTGTGATTTGGTTTTCGTCTAGAACATCAAAAATCCTTCAGGATGCTCCAAAATGACTCATCTATATCTATAATGATAGATCTTGATTAGGAGTATCTTTTTCTAGTACAAGTCAAGTATCTATTTTGAACCCTTGATCGATTTTGGGGGTTGGGAAGGATCAGGTGATGGTTTTGGGTGTGATTTGATTTTCGTCTAGAACATCAAAAATCCTTCAGGATGCTCCAAAATGACTCATCTATATCTATAATGATAGATCTTGATTAGGAGTATCTTTTTCTAGTACAAGTCAAGTATCTATTTCGAACCCTTGATCGATTTTGGGGGTTGGGAAGGATCAGGTGATGGTTTTGGGTGTGATTTGATTTTCGTCTAGAACATCAAAAATCCTTCAGGATGCTCCAAAATGACTCATCTATATCTATAATGATAGATCTTGATTAGGAGTATCTTTTTCTAGTACAAGTCAAGTATCTTTTTCGAACCCTTGATCGATTTTGGGGGTTGGGAAGGATCAGGTGATGGTTTTGGGTGTGATTTGATTTTCGTCTAGAACATCAAAAATCCTTCAGGATGCTCCAAAATGACTCATCTATATCTATAATGAAAGATCTTGATTAGGAGTATCTTTTTCTAGTACAAGTCAAATATTTTTTTTGAACCCTTGATTGATTTTGGGGGTTGGGAAGGATCAGGTGATGGTTTTGGGTGTGATTTGATTTTCGTCTAGAACATCAAAAATCCTTCAGGATGCTCCAAAATGACTCATCTATATCTATAATGATAGATCTTGATTAGGAGTATCTTTTTCTAGTACAAGTCAAGTATCTATTTTGAACCCTTGATCGATTTTGGGGGTTGGGAAGGATCAGGTGATGGTTTTGGGTGTGATTTGATTTTCGTCTAGAACATCAAAAATCCTTCAGGATGCTCCAAAATGACTCATCTATATCTATAATGATAGATCTTGATTAGGAGTATCTTTTTCTAGTACAAGTCAAGTATCTATTTCGAACCCTTGATCGATTTTGGGGGTTGGGAAGGATCAGGTGATGGTTTTGGGTGTGATTTGATTTTCGTCTAGAACATCAAAAATCCTTCAGGATGCTCCAAAATGACTCATCTATATCTATAATGATAGATCTTGATTAGGAGCATCTTTTTCTAACACAAGTCAAGTATCTATTTTGAACCCTTGATCGATTTTGGGGGTTGGGAAGGATCAGGTGATGGTTTTGGGTGTGATTTGATTTTCGTCTAGAACATCAAAAATCCTTCAGGATGCTCCAAAATGACTCATCTATATCTATAATGATAGATCTTGATTAGGAGTATCTTTTTCTAGTACAAGTCAAGTATCTATTTTGAACCCTTGATCGATTTTGGGGGTTGGGAAGGATCAGGTGATGGTTTTGGGTGTGATTTGATTTTCGTCTAGAACATCAAAAATCCTTTAGGATGCTCCAAAATGACTCATCTTTATCTATAATGATAGATCTTGATTAGGAGTATCTTTTTCTAGTACAAGTCAAGTATCTATTTTGAACCCTTGATCGATTTTGGGGGTTGGGAAGGATCAGGTGATGGTTTTGGGTGTGATTTGATTTTCGTCTAGAACATCAAAAATCCTTCAGGATGCTCCAAAATGACTCATCTATATCTATAATGATAGATTTTGATTAGGAGTATCTTTTTCTAGTACAAGTCAAGTATCATTTAAATTATAGTATCGCCGATATACTAAAAAATATATTCTATCTGTTCTCCACCGGAGAACAGAAAATAAAAGACAAAGATTTTTATTTAAAAATCATTACTTTATTCAATTCTGAAGCCTCAGATCCCTTACCGCTGGTGGGGGGAAATCTTTAGCTTATACGACGAGATGTCAACAAGATCTGACTCTGTTTAAGATCGAACGATCCCTTTTTATACGACTTACTTGCTAACGCAGCAAATCTTAGTTTGTCTGCGGATGATGCAATAATTAAAAGAATATTTTTTATTATATACAAAGAATAATATTCTTGGTTAGGCCAAGAAGTGTTGATACTGCATCATCTCTTAATAGTTCTCATCCCTTTTTGTTTACATTATTTGTACGGAGATACACAAGTGTGTTCTCATATTACTTAAGATTTATGGGGACGCACAAGTGTGCTCTGATATAACTCCTCCCCCTTTAGATTCTTCTAATGGTTGAAATGAGACCGTTGGAAGATTTACATTATTTATCTTCCTTTTATAATTTTTTATTTTTATACGAACATAAATTATTAAAGTGGTTACAATGATTACAATGATTAGATAAATCGTTAGGTTTGATTTCTTATAATTATATTTCAACTCTTCTATTTCTTTAAAATTGTTTATGTTTTCGTAATGTAATTCTTTGAATGACAGATCTTCTATTTTGGTAAAATTGATATTTAAGATAGTGTTAGGAATTATTGGTTCATATTTGTAATTGTTTTTTTTCATAAATTTCATTATTTATTCGTATTTGACAATTTTGGAATTTAAGAAGATAATTTCCTTTAACAAAAATCCTTTGTTTATTACATGTTTGGTTTAATTCTTGTTGTTTAACATTGATAAGTATAAGGTTATTGTTACCTATTTCTAAAATCTTTTCATTTTCATTTTTTATAAAGTTACAATGCATGTGTTTGTTAAAAAGGTTTTCAATACAATTATCTTTTATTTCTTTTAATTTTTTTAGATATTTTGTATCTTCATACATAATTTGGTTATTTGTTAAATATAAATGTTTATTTATTTTCAATTGCATATTGTTATATTTATTAGGTATTGGTTGTATATATAATTTTTGATATGTTTCATTTGTAAATACAGGTAATTTGATTACAAATATTATGTTGTTCTTATATAAACCAAGACTTAATTGTATGTCTTCTAAATTGTTTAATTGAATGTTTTGATGTTCTATTTCTTCTGTAGTTAGAATATCTCTACTAAGTACTCCTAATCTAGAGGTCATTATTACTTCTTTAATTTTCTCAATATCTTCATGCAAGTATTCAAGATTTTCTCTTAATTTTATTTCGTATTGAATTTTAGCTATATCTTTTTCATAATCATAAGTTCCTATGAAATTATCTATTTTCTTTATTATTTCTTTAGTTTCATTGTTAAGAGTATCGGTGAGAATTTTAATTTGTTTGTTAAATTTGTCATTGATTATAATTTGTTTATTTAGGTTTAGAATTTCATTATGATCGTTTGTTTATATTATTTTTAGATGTTCTTCGATATCTTGTCTATCTCTATCGTCCATTGTACCAAATAAGAATTGTAATCCTGTACCTACTATATTGAAGAGTCCACGTTTTTGTCTATTAACTGTAGGATTTGGTAAAAGGATTTGAAATTCATTGCGTATTTTTTGCATTTTTCTTTCTAAGCTACTATTCTCTTCGGGTAATCTTTTAATGTTTCTTTCCATTATTTCTATGTTTCTTTTATATTCAGTTAAATTAATAATGTGAAGGATCGTATTATATCTTTTGATAATTGAGGATTCTTCTAATTGGATTGTTGCAAAACCGTTTCCTTTATTTAGGTCGATAATTTCTAATTCTGCATGTGCTGTGCTAAGAGTTGTCAGGGTCATCAATATGGTCATTATTTTCAGAATTTTCTCCGAAAGTTGCATTGTTCGATATGCTCTCACTAGATGATCTAGAATGGAATGATATATTTTCTTGAAACTTTTTAGTTTTCCTGAATTGATCTTTATGGAGTAAGCGTTTAGCTTCTTTAATTGTGTATTTCTTATTATTTTTATTTATTACTTCTGCCTTTTTATATCGAGGTACAATTTTATTCTTAATACGTTCTTGAGTTGTTGTTTTTATAAAATGTTCGTTTATGTCAACATCTTTTCTTTTTTCGTTTAATTTGTTTAGTACTTTTTCTTTTTTTTCTTCTATATTTTTATATACTACTTCATTATTTACCTTATTTAAATGGATGTCAAATGTATGGTGTTATTATAAATTGAGAGAATGTTAATAACTTGATCTATTAATGGGAATGGATCATCTGTTTTCTCTACCTGAGATAGAATTCTAAGTTGTTCGTTTAGGGTACTATGAAATCTTTCAATGTCTGAATTACCGGTATGTCTGTTGGCTGTACAGTAATGTATTTCTATGTCATTGTTTGATAAAAAGTTTTTTAGGGTTTCTGCCATAAAGGCATTTTCATTATCTAAAGTAATAAGTTTGGGTTTAGTCATATATGAAAATATTTTTGTCATAGCGTTCATAACATCTACGTATGTTTTATTTTTTATTTGTTCCACTGCAACATATTTAGAAAATTTATCAATACATGTAAGGTATTTTCTATTTTTGTCTCTAAACCAGATATCCAAATGATAATGTTCGTGTGGTCCTTTAGGTGTAACTGTTTTTTCGTAAGGTAATTTGATTGGTTTCCTATCTATTTTTGTCATACAAAAATTACATTTGTTTAAAATTTTATTTATTAACTCTTTAAAATTAGGAATATAATATTTTCTTGCCAGTTCTAAATAAAGTTTTTCGATTCCAATATGATTCAATTATTTGTGTGTTTTGATTATTATTTCATACCCATCTTTTATGTTTAAATCTTTTAAAATTTTTGTGCTTCTTAATAATATATTCTTCTTTCCTACTTTATTTTCTCGTATCCATACATTTTGGAATTCGTTAAACGTTGTATCATTTTCAATATATATAGTGTTTGTAATACTTATATCAATTTCTTTTATTATTTGTAAGTATAATTCTTCATTCGGATTAGTGTTTTTAAAGGTTATTCGTCTTTTACCAACATGCGGGAATATAATTGTTTGATCTCCATTTGCGTTGGAATCAAGTACAATTTGTCTCTTAAAGTAATTAAGAGGTTTGTCGCTAATAGGTATAAAAAGAGAATTATCTTCTTGCGCACTATGATTAGTTCTTAAATCTTCTTCTAATATGTTTAGTTTTGGTTCTTCTATTTTAATTCTTGAAAGAGCATCTGCTACCTTATTCTCTTTGCCTTGTATAAATTCAATTTTGAAATCATATTCTTCTAGTTTAATTTTCCAGCGTTGCAATTTTGAATTTGGCTCTTTTAAATTTTGTAACCATATTAAAGGCCTATGGTCAGTTTTAATTGTGAATTTTCTACCGTAAAGGTAATGCCGAAATTGAGACGTTGCATATACAATTGCTAGCAATTCTTTTTCTATTGTAGAATAGTTTTGTTCGTGTTTGTTTAATGTTCTTGATGCAAAAGATAATGGTCCGTGTGATTGACTAAGAACTGCGCCTATGGCAAAGTTTGATGCATCCGTAGTAAGTATAAATTTTTTTGAAAAGTCTGGATGTCTGTTCATAATATTGTCTGTCATCATTGTTTTAAGTTTTAGAAATGCGTCTACATAATTTTTATCTTTTATATCTATTTTAGCGTTCTTTTTTAAACAAAGTGTAAAAGGTTTAATAATTTTTGCGTAGTCTTGTATAAACTTACGATAATATCCGGTTAATCCAAGGAATGCTTGAATTTCTTTAACTGTAGTGGGTATGGGAAAGTTTTTTACTGTTTCAATTTTTTTGGGATTTGGTTTTATACCATTTGGTGTTACTATATGCCCAAGAAATTCGGTTTCATGTTTCATGAACTCTGATTTATTAAGGTATCTAGGTATACGTAACAGATTTTGCCTATGTGATCTTTTAGTACTTCATTCATTAATCGTTGAAAAGTTGCAGGTGCGTTCTTTAAACCGAATGGCATTCGTAAAAACTGATAATGTCCAGAAAGTGTGCTAAATGCTGTTTTTTCTTTATCGCTTTCTTCTATTTCAATTTGATAAAATCCCTTAGTAAGATCTAGTGTGGTAAAATAATTACAATGTCCAAGTTTATCAAGTATTGCATCAATATTAGGAATAGGAAATTTATCCTCTTTAGTTTTAAGATTTAATCTACGGTAATCGATAACTATTCTCCATTCTTTGTTTCCATTCGAGTCTTCTTTTTTTGGTACCACCCAAATAGGAGCATTATAAGGAGATGTTGAAGGTTCGATTATTTTTTGTTCTAACATTTCTTTAATTTGTCGATCAACTTCTTTTTTATGAAACTCAGGGTATCTATATATTCTGGTGTATACAGGTGAATTATCATCAGTGGGTATTTTGTGTTTGACATAGTTAGTAAAAGTTAAATCATCGCCTTTGTGATAAAAAGTTTGATTCATTTGATTACAAATTTTTAATAATTCAGATTTTTCCTCATTATTAAGATGATCTGTGCGTAATTCGTTCGTGAAATTTGGTATACTAAAATCTTCTTTAATGTGATTCATATGGTTAATTGAATTTTCATATTCAAATTCTTCAGTTTTATTAAAAAAAATTGGAAACGTTCTTTCATTTAGTTTTAATAATTTTTCTTTGTAAAATATAGTAGCATTGTTAGGGATTAGTATATTATTACCCAGTAAACCGTTATATTCACTAGAAAAGTTATAAATTTGAAATTCGGCGTCTTCTAAGACTGGTAAAGCGAATTTTTCTTTGGGGAAAATAGCGTCTTTATAAATAGTTATAGGGTTACCTGCTGTTTTAATTGTTAATGGATAAATTCTATTTTTTAAATATTGTGGCGGTGTATCTTCTTCGTTTATTATACTATTAGTTGCACCGGTATCTATTAATAGTCTTATACTTGTATTTTCTTTTGTTAATCTGATATAGGGTAAACCTTGTTTAGTGTCTCCGAGGCTACATATTGAAAATTTGCTTCATTATAAGGTTCTTCTCTAATAAAATTGTTTTTAGGAGGATTAAAACGTCTAAGTTGAGATGAGCTTGGATCTATATCCATTGGTTCAATTTTTTGTGGATATTGTTTATATTGTTGTCTATTTTCATTTGGTCTTTGGTAATTTTGATTATACTGTCTTTGGTTTGAAAAATTATTTTGAGAGTGGAATGGTTTAGGTTGCCAATTGCTTCTCTTATTATTATTATTCTTATTATCATACCGATTTTGCTTAAAATTGTTGTTTTTATTTGCTGTTTCATTATTTTTAAAATCAAAGCTGTTGTTAACAAATTGTGCTTGTGAAAGTTCATGAAGTGCTGACTCCATACTTGAAGGCTTTAAAGAATATAAAATCGTTCTCATGTGAACTGGTAACTTTTCTTTAAAAATTTGTAAGGCTGTTTCGTTGTTTCTAGGAATATCTAAGTGATTTCCTTCTTGAAGACATTTTTGATTAAGAAGTGAAAGTGTTTTTTGAATATAATTATAAAATTTTAAAACATCACCACGAAATTGGGAACTTCTTAAATCTTCATACAATTGGTAACTATTTTTGAAGCCACCGAAATTTTCTAACAACATTGCTTTTATATCTATCCATTTCGTAAGATGTGTGTGGATTTCTATGGCCTGTCTTGCTCGGCCTATGAATTTTGATTTCAAAAGATTGATACACATTCTCTGACTTTGTTCGTTATAAGTCAATAGTGTGGGGATTATGTCGTCTACATTGTTTAAAAATATTGGGAGATCTTCCGTTCTTCCATCAAAAGTCGAGAGTCTTTCTATATATTTTAATGGGTTGAGTTCTAAGACTCTTAATGAACTATTATTAACACTATTTTGCAACATATTCGTATTTGAACTAGGATTAATATTACCATTTGATGCGGCTGCTTCTGCTGCTGTTGCTGCTTGTTGGATGTTCATGATGTCTTCTGTGTCTGCTTCTGGTACGTAATATGGTTTTTGGCGTTGGTTTTCTCCTTGATGCCTTGTCTTGAATTTTTGTATAGTCTTCTTTATTATCGAACACGTTGGGGCTTTCGACATGGATGATATCTGCCTCGTAAAGTTGTTCTTCCTTCGGGTTTATTTTATTTCTTTATATATTTTCTTTTTTTTCAGATTTTTCTTTTTCACTTCACTTTTTGTTTTATTATATAAAATATTTTGTGAATTATTTTTCCTCTATGGATTTCGTAGCATAGGGCATATTCATTGACCTGAGCTACTAAAATAATTCTTTTCGAAAGAGATTTAATGTTCGTTTGAATTCTTTCGTTAAGTTAGATTTTTAATTTTTCGCTTTTCACACAAAAAAAAAATTGTCCACAATCACGAGTTACGAGTTGCTTTAAATATTTATTTTTTTGTTTTTATCTTGTCCATCAAACCTTTAAGCTTAGTACCACAATCACGAGTTACGAGTTGCTTTACGTATTTTGTCGCTTGTCTAGTGTTGATTTTCACAAAAAAAATTTTTTTCTCACACAATCACGAGTTACGAGTTGTTATAAGTTTCGCGAAAAAACGAGGTTCGATCACTGGACTACCATCTCTTTATATGATTTGCGTTCATATATCTGATTGGTATCCTACCGACTGCGCCATTTATATTAAAGTATCGCCGATATACTAAAAAATATATTCTATCTGTTCTCCACCGGAGAACAGAAAATAAAAGACAAAGATTTTTATTTAAAAATCATTACTTTATTCAATTCTGAAGCCTCAGATCCCTTACCGCTGGTGGGGGGAAATCTTTAGCTTATACGACGAGATGTCAACAAGATCTGACTCTGTTTAAGATCGAACGATCCCTTTTTATACGACTTACTTGCTAACGCAGCAAATCTTAGTTTGTCTGCGGATGATGCAATAATTAAAAGAATATTTTTTATTATATACAAAGAATAATATTCTTGGTTAGGCCAAGAAGTGTTGATACTGCATCATCTCTTAATAGTTCTCATCCCTTTTTGTTTACATTATTTGTACGGAGATACACAAGTGTGTTCTCATATTACTTAAGATTTATGGGGACGCACAAGTGTGCTCTGATATAACTCCTCCCCCTTTAGATTCTTCTAATGGTTGAAATGAGACCGTTGGAAGATTTACATTATTTATCTTCCTTTTATAATTTTTTATTTTTATACGAACATAAATTATTAAAGTGGTTACAATGATTACAATGATTAGATAAATCGTTAGGTTTGATTTCTTATAATTATATTTCAACTCTTCTATTTCTTTAAAATTGTTTATGTTTTCGTAATGTAATTCTTTGAATGACAGATCTTCTATTTTGGTAAAATTGATATTTAAGATAGTGTTAGGAATTATTGGTTCATATTTGTAATTGTTTTTTTTTCATAAATTTCATTATTTATTCGTATTTGACAATTTTGGAATTTAAGAAGATAATTTCCTTTAACAAAAATCCTTTGTTTATTACATGTTTGGTTTAATTCTTGTTGTTTAACATTGATAAGTATAAGGTTATTGTTACCTATTTCTAAAATCTTTTCATTTTCATTTTTTATAAAGTTACAATGCATGTGTTTGTTAAAAAGGTTTTCAATACAATTATCTTTTATTTCTTTTAATTTTTTTAGATATTTTGTATCTTCATACATAATTTGGTTATTTGTTAAATATAAATGTTTATTTATTTTCAATTGCATATTGTTATATTTATTAGGTATTGGTTGTATATATAATTTTTGATATGTTTCATTTGTAAATACAGGTAATTTGATTACAAATATTATGTTGTTCTTATATAAACCAAGACTTAATTGTATGTCTTCTAAATTGTTTAATTGAATGTTTTGATGTTCTATTTCTTCTGTAGTTAGAATATCTCTACTAAGTACTCCTAATCTAGAGGTCATTATTACTTCTTTAATTTTCTCAATATCTTCATGCAAGTATTCAAGATTTTCTCTTAATTTTATTTCGTATTGAATTTTAGCTATATCTTTTTCATAATCATAAGTTCCTATGAAATTATCTATTTTCTTTATTATTTCTTTAGTTTCATTGTTAAGAGTATCGGTGAGAATTTTAATTTGTTTGTTAAATTTGTCATTGATTATAATTTGTTTATTTAGGTTTAGAATTTCATTATGATCGTTTGTTTATATTATTTTTAGATGTTCTTCGATATCTTGTCTATCTCTATCGTCCATTGTACCAAATAAGAATTGTAATCCTGTACCTACTATATTGAAGAGTCCACGTTTTTGTCTATTAACTGTAGGATTTGGTAAAAGGATTTGAAATTCATTGCGTATTTTTTGCATTTTTCTTTCTAAGCTACTATTCTCTTCGGGTAATCTTTTAATGTTTCTTTCCATTATTTCTATGTTTCTTTTATATTCAGTTAAATTAATAATGTGAAGGATCGTATTATATCTTTTGATAATTGAGGATTCTTCTAATTGGATTGTTGCAAAACCGTTTCCTTTATTTAGGTCGATAATTTCTAATTCTGCATGTGCTGTGCTAAGAGTTGTCAGGGTCATCAATATGGTCATTATTTTCAGAATTTTCTCCGAAAGTTGCATTGTTTGATATGCTCTCACTAGATGATCTAGAATGGAATGATATATTTTCTTGAAACTTTTTAGTTTTCCTGAATTGATCTTTATGGAGTAAGCGTTTAGCTTCTTTAATTGTATATTTCTTATTATTTTTATTTATTACTTCTGCCTTTTTATATCGAGGTACAATTTTATTCTTAATACGTTCTTGAGTTGTTGTTTTTATAAAATGTTCGTTTATGTCAACATCTTTTCTTTTTTCGTTTAATTTGTTTAGTACTTTTTCTTTTTTTTCTTCTATATTTTTATATACTACTTCATTATTTACCTTATTTAAATGGATGTCTATAGGCCTTTCCTTAGTTGTCAAATGTATGGTGTTATTATAAATTGAGAGAATGTTAATAACTTGATCTATTAATGGGAATGGATCATCTGTTTTCTCTACCTGAGATAGAATTCTAAGTTGTTCGTTTAGGGTACTATGAAATCTTTCAATGTCTGAATTACCGGTATGTCTGTTGGCTGTACAGTAATGTATTTCTATGTCATTGTTTGATAAAAAGTTTTTTAGGGTTTCTGCCATAAAGGCATTTTCATTATCTAAAGTAATAAGTTTGGGTTTAGTCATATATGAAAATATTTTTGTCATAGCGTTCATAACATCTACGTATGTTTTATTTTTTATTTGTTCCACTGCAACATATTTAGAAAATTTATCAATACATGTAAGGTATTTTCTATTTTTGTCTCTAAACCAGATATCCAAATGATAATGTTCGTGTGGTCCTTTAGGTGTAACTGTTTTTTCGTAAGGTAATTTGATTGGTTTCCTATCTATTTTTGTCATACAAAAATTACATTTGTTTAAAATTTTATTTATTAACTCTTTAAAATTAGGAATATAATATTTTCTTGCCAGTTCTAAATAAAGTTTTTCGATTCCAATATGATTCAATTATTTGTGTGTTTTGATTATTATTTCATACCCATCTTTTATGTTTAAATCTTTTAAAATTTTTGTGCTTCTTAATAATATATTCTTCTTTCCTACTTTATTTTCTCGTATCCATACATTTTGGAATTCGTTAAACGTTGTATCATTTTCAATATATATAGTGTTTGTAATACTTATATCAATTTCTTTTATTATTTGTAAGTATAATTCTTCATTCGGATTAGTGTTTTTAAAGGTTATTCGTCTTTTACCAACATGCGGGAATATAATTGTTTGATCTCCATTTGCGTTGGAATCAAGTACAATTTGTCTCTTAAAGTAATTAAGAGGTTTGTCGCTAATAGGTATAAAAAGAGAATTATCTTCTTGCGCACTATGATTAGTTCTTAAATCTTCTTCTAATATGTTTAGTTTTGGTTCTTCTATTTTAATTCTTGAAAGAGCATCTGCTACCTTATTCTCTTTGCCTTGTATAAATTCAATTTTGAAATCATATTCTTCTAGTTTAATTTTCCAGCGTTGCAATTTTGAATTTGGCTCTTTTAAATTTTGTAACCATATTAAAGGCCTATGGTCAGTTTTAATTGTGAATTTTCTACCGTAAAGGTAATGCCGAAATTGAGACGTTGCATATACAATTGCTAGCAATTCTTTTTCTATTGTAGAATAGTTTTGTTCGTGTTTGTTTAATGTTCTTGATGCAAAAGATAATGGTCCGTGTGATTGACTAAGAGCCTATGGCAAAGTTTGATGCATCCGTAGTAAGTATAAATTTTTTTGAAAAGTCTGGATGTCTGTTCATAATATTGTCTGTCATCATTGTTTTAAGTTTTAGAAATGCGTCTACATAATTTTTATCTTTTATATCTATTTTAGCGTTCTTTTTTAAACAAAGTGTAAAAGGTTTAATAATTTTTGCGTAGTCTTGTATAAACTTACGATAATATCCGGTTAATCCAAGGAATGCTTGAATTTCTTTAACTGTAGTGGGTATGGGAAAGTTTTTTACTGTTTCAATTTTTTTGGGATTTGGTTTTATACCATTTGGTGTTACTATATGCCCAAGAAATTCGGTTTCATGTTTCATGAACTCTGATTTATTAAGGTATCTAGGTATACGTAACAGATTTTGCCTATGTGATCTTTTAGTACTTCATTCATTAATCGTTGAAAAGTTGCAGGTGCGTTCTTTAAACCGAATGGCATTCGTAAAAACTGATAATGTCCAGAAAGTGTGCTAAATGCTGTTTTTTCTTTATCGCTTTCTTCTATTTCAATTTGATAAAATCCCTTAGTAAGATCTAGTGTGGTAAAATAATTACAATGTCCAAGTTTATCAAGTATTGCATCAATATTAGGAATAGGAAATTTATCCTCTTTAGTTTTAAGATTTAATCTACGGTAATCGATAACTATTCTCCATTCTTTGTTTCCATTCGAGTCTTCTTTTTTTGGTACCACCCAAATAGGAGCATTATAAGGAGATGTTGAAGGTTCGATTATTTTTTGTTCTAACATTTCTTTAATTTGTCGATCAACTTCTTTTTTATGAAACTCAGGGTATCTATATATTCTGGTGTATACAGGTGAATTATCATCAGTGGGTATTTTGTGTTTGACATAGTTAGTAAAAGTTAAATCATCGCCTTTGTGATAAAAAGTTTGATTCATTTGATTACAAATTTTTAATAATTCAGATTTTTCCTCATTATTAAGATGATCTGTGCGTAATTCGTTCGTGAAATTTGGTATACTAAAATCTTCTTTAATGTGATTCATATGGTTAATTGAATTTTCATATTCAAATTCTTCAGTTTTATTAAAAAAAATTGGAAACGTTCTTTCATTTAGTTTTAATAATTTTTCTTTGTAAAATATAGTAGCATTGTTAGGGATTAGTATATTATTACCCAGTAAACCGTTATATTCACTAGAAAAGTTATAAATTTGAAATTCGGCGTCTTCTAAGACTGGTAAAGCGAATTTTTCTTTGGGGAAAATAGCGTCTTTATAAATAGTTATAGGGTTACCTGCTGTTTTAATTGTTAATGGATAAATTCTATTTTTTAAATATTGTGGCGGTGTATCTTCTTCGTTTATTATACTATTAGTTGCACCGGTATCTATTAATAGTCTTATACTTGTATTTTCTTTTGTTAATCTGATATAGGGTAAACCTTGTTTAGTGTCTCCGAGGCTACATATTGAAAATTTGCTTCATTATAAGGTTCTTCTCTAATAAAATTGTTTTTAGGAGGATTAAAACGTCTAAGTTGAGATGAGCTTGGATCTATATCCATTGGTTCAATTTTTTGTGGATATTGTTTATATTGTTGTCTATTTTCATTTGGTCTTTGGTAATTTTGATTATACTGTCTTTGGTTTGAAAAATTATTTTGAGAGTGGAATGGTTTAGGTTGCCAATTGCTTCTCTTATTATTATTATTCTTATTATCATACCGATTTTGCTTAAAATTGTTGTTTTTATTTGCTGTTTCATTATTTTTAAAATCAAAGCTGTTGTTAACAAATTGTGCTTGTGAAAGTTCATGAAGTGCTGACTCCATACTTGAAGGCTTTAAAGAATATAAAATCGTTCTCATGTGAACTGGTAACTTTTCTTTAAAAATTTGTAAGGCTGTTTCGTTGTTTCTAGGAATATCTAAGTGATTTCCTTCTTGAAGACATTTTTGATTAAGAAGTGAAAGTGTTTTTTGAATATAATTATAAAATTTTAAAACATCACCACGAAATTGGGAACTTCTTAAATCTTCATACAATTGGTAACTATTTTTGAAGCCACCGAAATTTTCTAACAACATTGCTTTTATATCTATCCATTTCGTTAGATGTGTGTGGATTTCTATGGCCTGTCTTGCTCGGCCTATGAATTTTGATTTCAAAAGATTGATACACATTCTCTGACTTTGTTCGTTATAAGTCAATAGTGTGGGGATTATGTCGTCTACATTGTTTAAAAATATTGGGAGATCTTCCGTTCTTCCATCAAAAGTCGAGAGTCTTTCTATATATTTTAATGGGTTGAGTTCTAAGACTCTTAATGAACTATTATTAACACTATTTTGCAACATATTCGTATTTGAACTAGGATTAATATTACCATTTGATGCGGCTGCTTCTGCTGCTGTTGCTGCTTGTTGGATGTTCATGATGTCTTCTGTGTCTGCTTCTGGTACGTAATATGGTTTTTGGCGTTGGTTTTCTCCTTGATGCCTTGTCTTGAATTTTTGTATAGTCTTCTTTATTATCGAACACGTTGGGGCTTTCGACATGGATGATATCTGCCTCGTAAAGTTGTTCTTCCTTCGGGTTTATTTTATTTCTTTATATATTTTCTTTTTTTTCAGATTTTTCTTTTTCACTTCACTTTTTGTTTTATTATATAAAATATTTTGTGAATTATTTTTCCTCTATGGATTTCGTAGCATAGGGCATATTCATTGACCTGAGCTACTAAAATAATTCTTTTCGAAAGAGATTTAATGTTCGTTTGAATTCTTTCGTTAAGTTAGATTTTTAATTTTTCGCTTTTCACACAAAAAAAAAAATTGTCCACAATCACGAGTTACGAGTTGCTTTAAATATTTATTTTTTTGTTTTTATCTTGTCCATCAAACCTTTAAGCTTAGTACCACAATCACGAGTTACGAGTTGCTTTACGTATTTTGTCGCTTGTCTAGTGTTGATTTTCACAAAAAAAATTTTTTTCTCACACAATCACGAGTTACGAGTTGTTATAAGTTTCGCGAAAAAACGAGGTTCGATCACTGGACTACCATCTCTTTATATGATTTGCGTTCATATATCTGATTGGTATCCTACCGACTGCGCCATTTATATTAAAGTATCGCCGATATACTAAAAAATATATTCTATCTGTTCTCCACCGGAGAACAGAAAATAAAAGACAAAGATTTTTATTTAAAAATCATTACTTTATTCAATTCTGAAGCCTCAGATCCCTTACCGCTGGTGGGGGGAAATCTTTAGTTTATACGACGAGATGTCAACAAGATCTGACTCTGTTTAAGATCGAACGATCCCTTTTTATACGACTTACTTGCTAACGCAGCAAATCTTAGTTTGTCTGCGGATGATGCAATAATTAAAAGAATATTTTTTATTATATACAAAGAATAATATTCTTGGTTAGGCCAAGAAGTGTTGATACTGCATCATCTCTTAATAGTTCTCATCCCTTTTTGTTTACATTATTTGTACGGAGATACACAAGTGTGTTCTCATATTACTTAAGATTTATGGGGACGCACAAGTGTGCTCTGATATAACTTATCTATTTTGAACCCTTGATCGATTTTGGGGGTTGGGAAGGATCAGGTGATGGTTTTGGGTGTGATTTGATTTTCGTCTAGAACATCAAAAATCCTTCAGGATGCTCCAAAATGACTCATCTATATCTATAATGATAGATCTTGATTAGGAGTATCTTTTTCTAGTACAAGTCAAGTATCTATTTTGAACCCTTGATCGATTTTGGGGGTTGGGAAGGATCAGGTGATGGTTTTGGGTGTGATTTGATTTTCGTCTAGAACATCAAAAATCCTTCAGGATGCTCCAAAATGACTCATCTATATCTATAATGATAGATCTTGATTAGGAGTATCTTTTTCTAGTACAAGTCAAGTATCTATTTTGAACCCTTGATCGATTTTGGGGGTTGGGAAGGATCAGGTGATGGTTTTGGGTGTGATTTGATTTTCGTCTAGAACATCAAAAATCCTTCAGGATGCTCCAAAATGACTCATCTATATCTATAATGATAGATTTTGATTAGGAGTATCTTTTTCTAGTACAAGTCAAGTATCTATTTTGAACCCTTGATCGATTTTGGGGGTTGGGAAGGATCAGGTGATGGTTTTGGGTGTGATTTGATTTTCGTCTAGAACATCAAAAATCCTTCAGGATGCTCCAAAATGACTCATCTATATCTATAATGATAGATCTTGATTGGGAGTATCTTTTTCTAGTACAAGTCAAGTATCTATTTTGAACCCTTGATCAATTTTGGGGGTTGGGAAGGATCAGGTGATGGTTTTGGGTGTGATTTGATTTTCGTCTAGAACATCAAAAATCCTTCAGGACGCTCCAAAATGACTCATCTATATCTATAATGATAGATCTTGATTAGGAGTATCTTTTTCCAGTAAAAGTCAAGTATCTATTTTGAACCCTTGATCGATTTTGGGGGTTGGGAAGGATCAGGTGATGGTTTTGGGTGTGATTTGATTTTCGTCTAGAACATCGAAAATCCTTCAGGATGCTCCAAAATGACTCATCTATATCTATAATGAAAGATCTTGATTAGGAGTATCTTTTTCTAGTACAAGTCAAGTATCTATTTTGAACCCTTGATCGATTTTGGGGGTTGGGAAGGATCAGGTGATGGTTTTGGGTGTGATTTGGTTTTCGTCTAGAACATCAAAAATCCTTCAGGATGCTCCAAAATGACTCATCTATATCTGTAATGATAGATCTTGATTAGGAGTATCTTTTTCTAGTACAAGTCAAGTATCTATTTTGAACCCTTGATCGATTTTGGGGGTTGGGAAGGATCAGGTGATGGTTTTGGGTGTGATTTGATTTTCGTCTAGAACATCAAAAATCCTTCAGGATGCTCCAAAATGACTCATCTATATCTATAATGATAGATCTTGATTAGGAGTATCTTTTTCTAGTACAATTCAAGTATCTATTTTGAACCCTTGATCGATTTTGGGGGTTGGGAAGGATCAGGTGATGGTTTTGGGTGTGATTTGATTTTCGTCTAGAACATCAAAAATCCTTCAGGATGCTCCAAAATGACTCATCTATATCTATAATGATAGATCTTGATTAGGAGTATCTTTTTCTAGTACAAGTCAAGTATCTATTTTGATCCCTTGATCGATTTTGGGGGTTGGGAAGGATCAGGTGATGGTTTTGGGTGTGATTTGATTTTCGTCTAGAACATCGAAAATCCTTCAGGATGCTCCAAAATGACTCATCTATATCTATAATGAAAGATCTTGATTAGGAGTATCTTTTTCTAGTACAAGTCAAGTATCTATTTTGAACCCTTGATCAATTTTGGGGGTTGGGAAGGATCAGGTGATGGTTTTGGGTGTGATTTGATTTTCGTCTAGAACATCAAAAATCCTTCAGGATGCTCCAAAATGACTCATCTATATCTTTAATGATAGATCTTGATTAGGAGTATCTTTTTCTAGTACAAGTCAAGTATCTATTTTGAACCCTTGATCGATTTTAGGGGTTGGGAAGGATCAGGTGATGGTTTTGGGTGTGATTTGATTTTCGTCTAGAACATCAAAAATCCTTCAGGATGCTCCAAAATGACTCATCTATATCTGTTCAGGATTAATCAAACTACATTTAAACTCAAATCATTAATTAATTTCATTTCTAGTTTTGTAATATATTTGATTGTAAGAAAACCCTGTTTGGAAGATTATTCGCGCGACTCACTGTACTTACTTAAAAACAAACAACTTATAATCCGCTTAATCCTCATCCAAGGCCAATAATTTGCATATTGTAATGCATTGTATTTAGATGATTTGGTATAGAAAAAAACCACTATGTAGGTATCATTCGATGTAAGACAATTTTAAACTTCCCTTTTTTTTGTTTGACCATCGCCGTGAACACATCTTCCAAGCAAGCCCTAACTGGTAACATTTTTCATTATACAATTAAAACATAAACCTTATTACATTGTTCCATTTTACAATAAAATTAAACTTTATAACGATTTAATCAAATCTTTCGAATTCTCAATCATAAAAAAAGTGGTCCTTCTAAGCCGAATTTAAAGAATTTTTCTAAAAGTGTTTTTGTAAAGACATCGAATTGCATATATAATATATTGATTGTATGATATCTATATATATATGTCCTTCGAAGCTATTCATGCACCGCATATGTGATACAGTGTATTCATACGAATTTTTTTGATTGATCTCGCATCGTTTTATCGTTTCGTTAATAAAAAACTAATTGTGCTTTTCGACATGGCGAATGCATTAAAAATCAAATGTGGTAACGCAAAAGGGCGCTTAACGCGGGCAGCAGCATTTGTGGAAACAATAGATGAATCCACAACTCTAGAAATGCTTGAGATACGTTTGAATAAACTTGAGACCGCGTGGTCAGAATTTTCTTCGCTTCATAACGAGATTCTCGAACAATCTCAAGAAAGTCAAGTCGGTGAAATTGAAAATGAGTTTTCGACATATGAAACAAAATATTTTATTACCAATGCTCAAATAATTAAAGCAATTCGCGAAAGGGTAAATTCCAATGAACTTTCGTTAAATAAGTCAGCTATAGATCGGTTAGTTGACCAGCAATCGGTTTTTTTGGAAAAATTAAATAATTCGTCTTCGTTGTCACCGAATAATTCAAATACAACCAAACTTCCAAATATCGTTGTGCCACCGTTTAGCGGAAGCTATAAGGATTGGCCATCCTTTCGAGATTTGTTTCTCGGATCAGTTGACACTAAGACGAATCTTAGTCCAACTCATAAGTTCCACTATTTAAAATCGTATCTACGTGATGATGCCGCTAATCTCATAAAGCACATTAGCATATCCGATGTTAATTATGCTGAAGCATGGGATCGTTTAGAAAAGCGTTATGATCGTAGACAATTAATCGCTCAATCGTTTATTGAAACTTTTTTGTCGCTTCCTACTACAAATGTTTGCAATGTTCAAACTTTAAGAAAAATTTCTGATGGTGCCGATGAAGTTGTGCGTGGGCTTAGTGCGTTGGGTAAATCGAGTCGCGACCCATGGCTCATTTATTTGTTATTGAACAAACTGGATCCCGATTCAAAACAAGCTTGGGCAGAACACATCGGTTCTCGTGAAGACTGCACCATAGCAGAATTTTTAGAATTTTTAGAAGAGCGGTGCGATGCTCTTGAGGCATGCCAATCTCTTAATGGTCGTTCGGTCACAACGCGTACAAAGCAACCAACTAGCATTCGGGCTCATTTAGCTGGGCCCTCAGATTCAGCTACGTCATCAAAATGTGCAATGTGTAAAGAGGATCATATCCTTCCGCAGTGTGCCAAATTCGTCGCGCTAGACATTGACTCTCGTCGAAGTTTTGTAAAAACAAATTTACTTTGTTTTAATTGCCTTCGTGCTGGCCATTCGTCGCTTAAATGCCGTTCCTCGTTTCGTTGTCGGGTGTGTAAATCACGCCATCATTCGCTGGTGCATCTCGAAGATGCATATGAAAAATCTCAATCCGCTTCTTCAAAATCTTCGCTTCAATCTCAACCTTCGTTATTACCTTCTACAGCTACATCTACAACTACAACTACTGCATCCAATTCGATAATTAGTAACCATTCGCTTGAATTTACTTGTCGAAAAAAAACACTATTACCAACGCTGTTGGCTAAAATTCAAGATATTCAGGGAAATCTTCTAAACTGTCGTGTGCTTCTAGATTCCGGGTCACAATCTACTTTCGTTGTTGAATCTTTCGCTCAAAGACTCGGGTTTCATAGAACTCATTCAAGAATCCCTATTCTCGGTTTATCGGCTACGGAAATAGGATATACAAAAGGGAGTATATCGTTAAACCTCCATTCTCGTTTCAACACATCTCAATTATTCGTTGATGCATTTATAATGGATAAATTATCTTCGAATTTACCATCTAAGTCGATAGACGTGTCTTCTTGGTCATATATTGAAAATCTCGAACTTGCTGATCCAAATTTTAATTGCGCTGCTCCCATTGATGTTCTTCTTGGAGCTGATAAGCTTTGGAGCATTCTAAGGAATGGACAAATTCGTGGTCCTGATGGGTGCCCAATCGCTCAAAGTACTTCGTTCGGTTGGATCATAACGGGACAGTTCTTTGAACCAGAAGAATCGAATTATTTCACGTCTTTTCATTCGTTAGTCGATATTGATTCGTTACTACACCGATTCTGGGAACTCGAAGAAGTTCCTCCAGCAAATAATACAGCTGTGGTCGACCAGGCGGAAGAACATTTTCGCCAAACATTTTCTCGGTCTCCTGACGGGAAGTATGTCGTTCAACTTCCATTCAAAACACAAAATCCATCGTTCGAAAAAACTCTACCTTTTGCTGTTTCGCGTCTCTATGCAATGGAACGTCGTTTCAATCAAAATTCCAGTTTGCGAGAATTATATTCTAAGTTCATGCGAGAATATATTGATTTAGGCCATATGACTCAGATTCCTCGTGAAGAAATCGCTATTCCTAATGGCAGATGTTTTTATCTTCCTCATCACGCAGTGTTGAAACCGGACAGCTCGTCCACAAAATTACGTGTCGTGTTTGATGGTTCAGCTAAGGACTCAACGGGAAAGTCTTTAAACAGTACTCTATTGATAGGCCCTCCTATTCAACGCAATTTAATAGGTGTGTGCTTACGTTTCCGTCAACATCCGTTCGTGTTTACTGCAGACGTTGTTAAGATGTTTCGACAAATTTGGGTTGATGATTCACATGCTGACTATCAGCGTATTGTTTGGCGTGAATCTCCTTCGAAAGAAATCGAGCATTATCGTTTACGTACTGTGACGTACGGTACTGCATCCGCTCCATTTTTGTCTGTTCGTATTCTGAAACAACTTGCTGAAGATTATAAATCAGACTACCCAAACGCAGCCCGAGTTCTCCTAGAAGATGTCTACGTCGATGATGTCATGACAGGAGCTAAATCAAAGAAAGAACTTATGGAACTACAATCTGAATTAGTAGCTCTTCTTTTCTTGGCCAAACTTCAGCTGCGAAAATGGAGTTCTAATTGTTCTACTCTTCTAGCTTCGCTCCCAAAGGAAGAATGTGAATACTCTATTTTCGATACGGAACGCTCAAAGTCATTTGTTAAAGTACTCGGCATGCATTGGAACCCTTTATATGACGAATATTCATTCCGCATGTCAAAAAATCTTCCAACCATCTTGTTGACTAGGCGCTCGTTACTGTCAGAAGTGTCGCGAATATTCGACCCATTAGGACTACTGGCACCATCCGTCGTTCTCTTCAAAATACTATTTCAGGAACTCTGGTCATCGAACTTAAATCTTGGATGGGACGACCCGTTGCCTTCAGAATTAGCGGAACGATGGGCAAAGTATAGACAAGAGATTTCGGATTTTGAGCAGGTTCGTATCCCCAGAAACTTGTTTGCATCTTCATTCGATGACGTTGAGCTTCATGGATTCTGCGATGCATCCTCACTCGCTTACGGTGCTGTTTTATACACTCGTTGTAAGACCACAGAAGGATACAAAGTCAACATTATTGCAGCAAAGACAAAGGTTGCTCCGTTAAAACCGATTTCGATTCCTCGCTTGGAGCTTTGTGGGGCTTTGCTGCTAACTCGTTTGTTCAATCTCATAAAATCATCATTTTCGTTTAAATTTTCCAGAACTGTAGCTTGGTGTGATTCTGAAATTGTTTTGCATTGGCTCTCTTCACCTCCTCGTCGCTGGACTACGTTCGTTGCCAACAGAACCTCTGCTATATTGGAAACTGCTCCAAGGAGTTGCTGGAACCATATTCGATCCGAGTCAAATCCAGCTGATTGCGCATCGCGCGGTATTCTTCCGTCAAATCTTCGAAATCATCACCTTTGGTGGACTGGTCCACCATGGTTATCCCTTGAGGAAAATGAATGGCCAAAACCAAAACTCGTGAACTTTAACCCGGAAGAGAACGAACTCTTACTCGAAAAAAGATTGTCTCCACCTCAAGTTCTTCTAACGTCATCCAACAAGTTTGATGTCATTGATCATATTATTAATAAAACATCATCGTGGTTTCGTATGCAAAGGATACTCGCTTACGTCATACGTTTCATCTATAACTACCTATGTGAAAAATCTAATAAACCTAATCGTCGAACCTCATACTTAACCCTAAAGGAAATCATCGTCGCGAAAACAACTATAATTAAATCCATCCAACAAAATTCATTCAGTGAAGATATTCGTGCCCTAATAACCAAAAAACATCTACCCCAAAAATCAAAACTTCTAAAATACTCTCCCTTTTTAGATAACAAAGGTCTTCTTAGAGTAGGAGGCAGGATAAAAAATGCTAACATATCTTATAACATAAAACATCCTTATATTCTACCTAATAACAATTTTTCTGCTCTTCTTATAGAAGATATCCACAAAGGTAACCTTCACCCAGGAGTTTCCGCAACCTTCGCCATTGTAAAACAACAGTTTTGGATCTTGGGCTCTCGTAACATTATCCGTAAGATTGTTTTTGGCTGCAATAGATGTTACAAACTGCGAAAAGATACCACTACGCAACTAATGGGTGACTTACCATCGCAAAGGATATCACAAAGCCGTCCGTTTTCACATACAGGTTGTGATTATGCTGGGCCTTTTAACATCAAGTTTTCTAGAAATCGTAATCCAAAAACATCAAAGGCCTACATTTGTTTATTTGTATGTATGGCCACCAAAGCTATTCACCTCGAGCTAGTGAGTGATCTCACTTCTGAAGCCTTTCTCGCCGCTTTTCGTCGATTTGTTTCGAGACGTGGACTCTGTTCGAATGTCTATTCGGACAATGGAACCAACTTCCAAGGTGCGCGTCGATGTCTCAACGAGATGCACAAGTTGGTTCTGTCAGAAGCATACAATGAAGCCGTTGCTACGGCACTTGCAAAGGAAAGTGTCGAATGGCACTTTATCCCCCCATCGGCACCTCATTTTGGTGGTTTGTGGGAGGCTGGTGTCAAGTCCGTCAAGTTTCACATACGACGTGTAATTGGATCAACCATACTTACTTTCGAAGAACTATACACGGTTCTTACTCAAATCGAAGCTGTACTAAATTCTCGTCCTCTATGTGTTATTTCAGATAATGATTTGAACCCACTAACCCCAGCACATTTCATTATAGGTGAACCATTTACTGCAATCCCAGAGCCAACTACTTTGGAAACACCAGTCAACCGACTCTCTCATTGGAATCACCTCCAAAATATGGTCCAAGGGTTTTGGAAACGTTGGCATATGGAATACATCACCACCCTTCAAGAACGTCCAAAGTGGAAACGATCCACCCCAAACCTTAATCCAGGAGACCTGGTTATTATAAAGGAGCCAAATCTTCCACCAACAAAATGGCTTCTTGGCAAGATCGAAGCAACAACTCAAGGGTCTGATGGTCGAGCACGAGTTGCTACTGTAAAGACCGCTGGCGGAACATTTATCCGTCCAATCACCAAACTGGCACGAGTACCCATGTCCTGAAACTCGTTCCAGGGGGGCCGGAATGTTCAGGATTAATCAAACTACATTTAAACTCAAATCATTAATTAATTTCATTTCTAGTTTTGTAATATATTTGATTGTAAGAAAACCCTGTTTGGAAGATTATTCGCGCGACTCACTGTACTTACTTAAAAACAAACAACTTATAATCCGCTTAATCCTCATCCAAGGCCAATAATTTGCATATTGTAATGCATTGTATTTAGATGATTTGGTATAGAAAAAAACCACTATGTAGGTATCATTCGATGTAAGACAATTTTAAACTTCCCTTTTTTTTGTTTGACCATCGCCGTGAACACATCTTCCAAGCAAGCCCTAACTGGTAACATTTTTCATTATACAATTAAAACATAAACCTTATTACATTGTTCCATTTTACAATAAAATTAAACTTTATAACGATTTAATCAAATCTTTCGAATTCTCAATCAATATCTATAATGATAGATCTTGATTAGGAGTATCTTTTTCTAGTACAAGTCAAGTATCTATTTTGAACCCTTGATCGATTTTGGGGGTTGGGAAGGATCAGGTGATGGTTTTAGGTGTGATTTGATTTTCGTCTAGAACATCAAAAATCCTTCAGGATGCTCCAAAATGACTCATGTATATCTATAATGATAGATCTTGATTAAGAATATCTTTTTCTAGTACAAGTCAAGTATCTATTTTGAACCCTTGATCGATTTTGGGGGTTGGGAAGAATCAGGTGATGGTTTTGGGTGTGATTTGATTTTCGTCTAGAACATCAAAAATCCTTCAGGATGCTCCAAAATGACTCATCTTTATCTATAATGATAGATCTTGATTAGGAGTATCTTTTTCTAGTACAATTCAAGTATCTATTTTGAACCCTTGATCGATTTTGGGGGTTGGGAAGGATCAGGTGATGGTTTTGGGTGTGATTTGATTTTCGTCTAGAACATCAAAAATCCTTTAGGATGCTCCAAAATGACTCATCTATATCTATAATGATAGATCTTGATTAGGAGTATCTTTTTCTAGTACAAGTCAAGTATCTATTTTGAATCCTTGATCGATTTTGGGGGTTGGGAAGGATCAGGTGATGGTTTTGGGTGTGATTTGATTTTCGTCTAGAACATCAAAAATCCTTCAGGATGCTCCAAAATGACTCATCTATATCTATAATTATAGATCTTGATTAGGAGTATCTTTTTCTAGTACAAGTCAAGTATCTATTTTGAACCCTTGATCGATTTTGGGGGTTGGGAAGGATCAGGTGATGGTTTTGGGTGTGATTTGATTTTCGTCTAGAACATCAAAAATCCTTCAGGATGCTCCAAAATGACTCATCTATATCTATAATGATAGATCTTGATTAGGAGTATCTTTTTCTAGTACAAGTCAAGTATCTATTTTGAACCCTTGATCGATTTTGGGGGTTGGGAAGGATCAGGTGATGGTTTTGGGTGTGATTTGATTTTCGTCTAGAACATCAAAAATCCTTCAGGATGCTCCAAAATGACTCATCTATATCTATAATGATAGATCTTGATTAGGAGTATCTTTTTCTAGTACAAGTCAAGTATCTATTTTGAACCCTTGATCGATTTTAGGGGTTGGGAAGGATCAGGTGATGGTTTTGGGTGTGATTTGATTTTCGTCTAGAACATCAAAAATCCTTCAGGATGCTCCAAAATGACTCATCTATATCTATAATGATAGATCTTGATTAGGAGTATCTTTTTCTAGTACAAGTCAAGTATCTATTTTGAACCCTTGATCGATTTTGGGGGTTGGGAAGGATCAGGTGATGGTTTTGGGTGTGATTTGATTCTCGTCTAGAACATCAAAAATCCTTCAGGATGCTCCAAAATGACTCATCTATATCTATAATGATAGATCTTGATTAGGAGTATCTTTTTCTAGTACAAGTCAAGTATCTATTTTGAACCCTTGATCGATTTCGGGGGTTGGGAAGGATCAGGTGATGGTTTTGGGTGTGATTTGATTTTCGTCTAGAACATCAAAAATCCTTCAGGATGCTCCAAAATGACTCATCTATATCTATAATGATAGATCTTGATTAGGAGTATCTTTTTCTAGTACAAGTCAAGTATCTATTTTTAACCCTTGATCGATTTTGGGTGTTGGGAAGGATCAGGTGATGGTTTTGGGTGTGATATGATTTTCGTCTAGAACATCAAAAATCCTTCAGGATGCTCCAAAATGACTCATCTATATCTATAATGATAGATCTTGATTAGGAGTATCTTTTTCTAGTACAAGTCAAGTATCTATTTTGAACCCTTGATCGATTTTGGGGGTTGGGAAGGATCAGGTGATGGTTTTGGGTGTGATTTGATTTTCGTCTAGAACATCAAAAATCCTTCAGGATGCTCCAAAATGACTCATCTATATCTATAATGATAGATCATGATTAGGAGTATCTTTTTCTAGTACAAGTCAAGTATCTATTTTGAACCCTTGATCGATTTTGTCGGTTGGGAAGGATCAGGTGATGGTTTTGGGTGTGATTTGATTTTCGTCTAGAACATCAAAAATCCTTCAGGATGCTCCAAAATGACTCATCTATATCTATAATGATAGATCTTGATTAGGAGTATCTTTTTCTAGTACAAGTCAAGTATGTATTTTGAACCCTTGATCGATTTTGGGGGTTGCGAAGGATCAGGTGATGGTTTTGGGTGTGATTTGATTTTCGTCTAGAACATCAAAAATCCTTCAGGATGCTCCAAAATGACTCATCTATATCTATAATGATAGATCTTGATTGGGAGTATCTTTTTCTAGTACAAGTCAAGTATCTATTTTGAACCCTTGATCGATTTTGGGGGTTGGGAAGGATCAGGTGATGGTTTAGGGTGTGATTTGATTTTCGTCTAGAACATCAAAAATCCTTCAGGATGCTCCAAAATGACTCATCTATATCTATAATGATAGATCTTGATTAGGAGTATCTTTTTTTAGTACAAGTCAAGTATCTATTTTGAACCCTTGATCGATTTTGGGGGATGGGAAGGATCAGGTGATGGTTTTGGGTGTGATTTGATTTTCGTCTAGAACATCAAAAATCCTTCAGGATGCTCCAAAATGACTCATCTATATCTATAATGATAGATCTTGATTAGGAGTATCTTTTTCTAGTACAAGTCAAGTATCTATTTTGAACCCTTGATCGATTTTGGGGGTTTTGAAGGATCAGGTGATGGTTTTGGGTGTGATTTGATTTTCGTCTAGAACATCAAAAATCCTTCAGGATGCTCCAAAATGACTCATCTATATCTATAATGATAGATCTTGATTAGGAGTATCTTTTTCTAGTACAAGTCAAGTATCTATTTTGAACCCTTGATCGATTTTGGGGGTTGGGAAGGATCAGGTGATGGTTTTGGGTGTGATTTGATTTTCGTCTAGAACATCAAAAATCCTTCAGGATGCTCCAAAATGACTCATCTATATCTATAATGATAGATCTTGATTAGGAGTATCTTTTTCTAGTACAAGTCAAGTATCTATTTTGAACCCTTGATCGATTTTGGGGGTTGGGAAGGATCAGGTGATGGTTTTGGGTGTGATTTGATTTTCGTCTAGAACATCAAAAATCCTTCAGGATGCTCCAAAATGACTCATCTATATCTATAATGATAGATCTTGATTAGGAGTATCTTTTTCTAGTACAAGTCAAGTATCTATTTTGAACCCTTGATCGATTTTGGGGGTTGGGAAGGATCAGGTGATGGTTTTGGGTGTGATTTGATTTTCGTCTAGAACATCAAAAATCCTTCAGGATGCTCCAAAATGACTCATCTATATCTATAATGATAGATCTTGATTAGGAGTATCTTTTTCTAGTACAAGTCAAGTATCTATTTTGAACCCTTGATCGATTTTGGGGGTTGGGAAGGATCAGGTGATGGTTTTGGGTGTGATTTGATTTTCGTCTAGAACATCAAAAATCCTTCAGGATGCTCCAAAATGACTCATCTATATCTATAATGATAGATCTTGATTAGGAGTATCTTTTTCTAGTACAAGTCAAGTATCTATTTTGAACCCTTGATCGATTTTGGGGGTTGGGAAGGATCAGGTGATGGTTTTGGGTGTGATTTGATTTTCGTCTAGAACATCAGAAATCCTTCAGGATGCTCCAAAATGACTCATCTATATCTATAATGATAGATCTTGATTAGGAGTATCTTTTTCTAGTTAAAGTCAAGTATCTATTTTGAACCCTTGATCGATTTTGGGGGTTGGGAAGGATCAGGTGATGGTTTTGGGTGTGATTTGATTTTCGTCTAGAACATCAAAAATCCTTCAGGATGCTCCAAAATGACTCATCTATATCTATAATGATAGATCTTGATTAGGAGTATCTTTTTCTAGTACAAGTCAAGTATCTATTTTGAACCCTTGATCGATTTTGGGGGTTGGGAAGGATCAGGTGATGGTTTTGGGTGTGATTTGATTTTCGTCTAGAACATCAAAAATCCTTCAGGATGCTCCAAAATGACTCATCTATATCTATAATGATAGATCTTGATTAGGAGTATCTTTTTCTAGTACAAGTCAAGTATCTATTTTGAACCCTTGATCGATTTTGGGGGTTGGGAAGGATCAGGTGATGGTTTTGGGTGTGATTTGATTTTCGTCTAGAACATCAAAAATTCTTCAGGATGCTCCAAAATGACTCATCTATATCTATAATGATAGATCTTGATTAGGAGTATCTTTTTCTAGTACAAGTCATGTATCTATTTTGAACCCTTGATCGATTTTGGGGGTTGGGAAGGATCAGGTGATGATTTTGGGTGTGATTTGATTTTGATCCTTCGGGATGCTCCAAAATGACTCATCTATATCTATAATGATAGATCTTGATTGGGAGTATCTTTTTCTAGTACAAGTCAAGTATCTATTTTGAACCCTTGATCGATTTTGGGGGTTGGGAAGGATCAGGTGATGGTTTTGGGTGTGATTTGATTTTCGTCTAGAACATCAAAAATCCTTCAGGATGCTCCAAAATGACTCATCTATATCTATAATGATAGATCTTGATTAGGAGTATCTTTTTCTAGTACAAGTCAAGTATCTATTTTGAACCCTTGATCGATTTTGGGGGTTGGGAAGGATCAGGTGATGGTTTTGGGTGTGATTTGATTTTCGTCTAGAACATCAAAAATCCTTCAGGATGCTCCAAAATGACTCATCTATATCTATAATGATAGATCTTGATTAGGAGTATCTTTCTCTAGTGCAAGTCAAGTATCTATTTTATAACCCTTGATCGATTTTGGGGGTTGGGAAGGATCAGGTGATGGTTTTGGGTGTGATTTGATTTTCGTCTAGAACATCAAAAATCCTTCAGGATGCTCCAAAATGACTCATCTATATCTATAATGATAGATCTTGATTAGGAGTATCTTTTTCTAGTACAATTCAAGTATCTATTTTGAACCCTTGATCGGTTTTGGGGGTTGGGAAGGATCAGGTGATGGTTTTGGGTGTGATTTGATTTTCGTCTAGAACATCAAAAATCCTTTAGAATGGTCCAAAATGACTCATCTATATCTATAATGATAGATCTTGATTAACAGTATCTTTTTCTAGTACAAGTCAAATATCTATTTTGAACCCTTGATCGATTTTGGGGGTTGGGAAGGATCAGGTGATGGTTTTGGGTGTGATTTGATTTTCGTCTAGAACATCAAAAATCCTTCAGGATGCTCCAAAATGACTCATCTATATCTATAATGATAGATCTTGATTAGGAGTATCTTTTTCTAGTTAAAGTCAAGTATCTATTTTGAACCCTTGATCGATTTTGGGGGTTGGGAAGGATCAGGTGATGGTTTTGGGTGTGATTTGATTTTCGTCTAGAACATCAAAAATCCTTCAGGATGCTCCAAAATGACTCATCTATATCTATAATGATAGATCTTGATTAGGAGTATCTTTTTCTAGTACAAGTCAAGTATCTATTTTGAACCCTTGATCGATTTTGGGGTTGGGAAGGATCAGGTGATGGTTTTGGGTGTGATTTGATTTTCGTCTAGAACATCAAAAATCCTTCAGGATGCTCCAAAATGACTCATCTATATCTATAATGATAGATCTTGATTGGGAGTATCTTTTTCTAGTACAAGTCAAGTATCTATTTTGAACCCTTGATCGATTTTGGGGGTTGGGAAGGATCAGGTGATGGTTTTGGGTGTGATTTGATTTTCGTCTAGAACATCAAAAATTCTTCAGGATGCTCCAAAATGACTCATCTATATCTATAATGATAGATCTTGATTAGGAGTATCTTTTTCTAGTACAAGTCAAGTATCTATTTTGAACCCTTGATCGATTTTGGGGGTTGGGAAGGATCAGGTGATGGTTTTGGGTGTGATTTGATTTTCGTCTAGAACATCAAAAATCCTTCAGGATGATCCAAAATGACTCATCTATATCTATAATGATAGATCTTGATTAGGAGTATCTTTTTCTAGTACAAGTCAAGTATCTATTTTGAACCCTTGATCGATTTTGGGGGTTGGGAAGGATCAGGTGATGGTTTTGGGTATGATTTGATTTTCGTCTAGAACATCAAAAATCCTTCAGGATGCTCCAAAATGACTCATCTATATCTATAATGATAGATCTTGATTAGGAGTATCTTTTTCTAGTACAAGTCAAGTATCTATTTTGAACCCTTGATCGATTTTGGGGGTTGGGAAGGATCAGGTGATGGTTTTGGGTGTGATTTGATTTTCGTCTAGAACATCAAAAATCCTTCAGGATGCTCCAAAATGACTCATCTATATCTATAATGATAGATCTTGATTAGGAGTATCTTTTTCTAGTACAAGTCAAGTATCTATTTTGAACCCTTGATCGATTTTGGGGGTTGGGAAGGATCAGGTGATGGTTTTGGGTGTGATTTAATTTTCGTCTAGAACATCAAAAATCCTTCAGGATGCTCCAAAATGACTCATCTATATCTATAATGATAGATCTTGATTAGGAGTATCTTTTTCTAGTACAAGTCAAGTATCTTTTTTGAACCCTTGATCGATTTTGGGGGTTGGGAAGGATCAGGTGATGGTTTTGGGTGTGATTTGATTTTCGTCTAGAACATCAAAAATCCTTCAGGATGCTCCAAAATGACTCATCTATATCTAAAATGATAGATCTTGATTAGGAGTATCTTTTTCTAGTTAAAGTCAAGTATCTATTTTGAACCCTTGATCGATTTTGGGGGTTGGGAAGGATCAGGTGATGGTTTTGGGTGTGATTTGATTTTCGTCTAGAACATCAAAAATCCTTCAGGATGCTCCAAAATGACTCATCTATATCTATAATGATAGATCTTGATTAGGAGTATCTTTTTCTAGCACAAGTCAAGTATCTATTTTGAACCCTTGATCGATTTTGGGGGTTGGGAAGGATCAGGTGATGGTTTTGGGTGTGATTTGATTTTCGTCTAGAACATCAAAAATCCTTCAGGATGCTCCAAAATGACTCATCTATATCTATAATGATAGATCTTGATTAGGAGTATCTTTTTATAGTACAAGTCAAGTATCTATTTTGAACCCTTGATCGATTTTGGGGGTTGGGAAGGATCAGGTGATGGTTTTGGGTGTGATTTGATTTTCGTCTAGAACATCAAAAATCCTTCAGGATGCTCCAAAATGACTCATCTATATCTATAATGATAGATCTTGATTAGGAGTATCTTTTTCTAGTACAAGTCAAGTATCTATTTTGAACCCTTGATCGATTTTGGGGGTTGGGAAGGATCAGGTGATGGTTTTGGGTGTGATTTGATTTTCGTCTAGAACATCAAAAATCCTTCAGGATGCTCCAAAATGACTCATCTATATCTATAATGATAGATCTTGATTAGGAGTATCTTTTTCTAGTACAAGTCAAGTATCTATTTTGAACCCTTGATCGATTTTGGGGGATGGGAAGGATCAGGTGATGGTTTTGGGTGTGATTTGATTTTCGTCTAGAACATCAAAAATCCTTCAGGATGCTCCAAAATGACTCATCTATATCTATAATGATAGATCTTGATTAGGAGTATCTTTTTCTAGTACAAGTCAAGTATCTATTTTGAACCCTTGATCGATTTTGGGGGTTTTGAAGGATCAGGTGATGGTTTTGGGTGTGATTTGATTTTCGTCTAGAACATCAAAAATCCTTCAGGATGCTCCAAAATGACTCATCTATATCTATAATGATAGATCTTGATTAGGAGTATCTTTTTCTAGTACAAGTCAAGTATCTATTTTGAACCCTTGATCGATTTTGGGGGTTGGGAAGGATCAGGTGATGGTTTTGGGTGTGATTTGATTTTCGTCTAGAACATCAAAAATCCTTCAGGATGCTCCAAAATGACTCATCTATATCTATAATGATAGATCTTGATTAGGAGTATCTTTTTCTAGTACAAGTCAAGTATCTATTTTGAACCCTTGATCGATTTTGGGGGTTGGGAAGGATCAGGTGATGGTTTTGGGTGTGATTTGATTTTCGTCTAGAACATCAAAAATCCTTCAGGATGCTCCAAAATGACTCATCTATATCTATAATGATAGATCTTGATTAGGAGTATCTTTTTCTAGTACAAGTCAAGTATCTATTTTGAACCCTTGATCGATTTTGGGGGTTGGGAAGGATCAGGTGATGGTTTTGGGTGTGATTTGATTTTCGTCTAGAACATCAAAAATCCTTCAGGATGCTCCAAAATGACTCATCTATATCTATAATGATAGATCTTGATTAGGAGTATCTTTTTCTAGTACAAGTCAAGTATCTATTTTGAACCCTTGATCGATTTTGGGGGTTGGGAAGGATCAGGTGATGGTTTTGGGTGTGATTTGATTTTCGTCTAGAACATCAAAAATCCTTCAGGATGCTCCAAAATGACTCATCTATATCTATAATGATAGATCTTGATTAGGAGTATCTTTTTCTAGTACAATTCAAGTATCTATTTTGAACCCTTGATCAATTTTGGGGGTTGGGAAGGATCAGGTGATGGTTTTGGGTGTGATTTGATTTTCGTCTAGAACATCAAAAATCCTTTAGGATGGTCCAAAATGACTCATCTATATCTATAATGATAGATCTTGATTAGGAGTATCTTTTTCTAGTACAAGTCAAGTATCTATTTTGAACCCATGATCGATTTTGGGGGTTGGGAAGGATCAGGTGATGGTTTTGGGTGTGATTTGATTTTCGTCTAGAACATCAGAAATCCTTCAGGATGCTCCAAAATGACTCATCTATATCTATAATGATAGATCTTGATTAGGAGTATCTTTTTCTAGTTAAAGTCAAGTATCTATTTTGAACCCTTGATCGATTTTGGGGGTTGGGAAGGATCAGGTGATGGTTTTGGGTGTGATTTGATTTTCGTCTAGAACATCAAAAATCCTTCAGGATGCTCCAAAATGACTCATCTATATCTATAATGATAGATCTTGATTAGGAGTATCTTTTTCTAGTACAAGTCAAGTATCTATTTTGAACCCTTGATCGATTTTGGGGGTTGGGAAGGATCAGGTGATGGTTTTGGGTGTGATTTGATTTTCGTCTAGAACATCAAAAATCCTTCAGGATGCTCCAAAATGACTCATCTATATCTATAACACTGGAAAACAGCATGTTTGTTGCATGAGATTTCTTAAATGAATCTGAATAATTTTTCCACGCTGATTTCAAAAATATATGCTGTTTTTATGTGGCAGCTCTAGTTTTGGAGTAATGTAGGGATAGGATTTTTCATTGAAAATGCACATATTTTAAGTTTAAAAAATGTATTAAACACATTTATACTGAATAAAATTTTCGTTTTTTGGATTTTCTGGAGTGAGATGTATTATGAGAACTATTTTGAATGCTCCAACAATAATCAGCCATCATATGTTCATTCCAGTACCCCTGATACCTTTCCTTCATAGTGCGAATATCCTGGTGAAAGCGCTCTCCCTGTTCCTCGCTTAGGTCGCCGAGATTTTCAGGAAAATAGTCTAGATGGCTGTGAAGGTAGTGAAGCTTGATGCTCATGTTGCATCCAAGCCGCTGGAAGTGTATCAGCAACTGCTCGACGTGCTGAATGTAGCCGTCAGACTTCCTATTGCCCAAAAAATTCCTCACTACCCAAACAAACTCTTCCCATGCAGATTTCTCGACAGCTGTCATATAGTTGATGAAATTTGTATCATCTATCAACTTCCTGATTTGTGGGCCATCGAAAATACCACTCTTGATTTTCTCACTACTCAATTTTGGAAACACTTTTACAATGTAGTTGAAACATTCACCGTCTTTGTTTAGAGCTTTTACGAACTGTTTTATCAACCCCAGTTTTATATGCAAAGGAGGCAATATAATTCGGTCTCTGGATACCAGTGGAGTATTAATTACATTTTGCTTACCGGGAATCAAAGCCTCCCTGGAAGGCCATTCTCTTTTTGTCCAATGTTCAGCTTTAGCTCGGCTGTCCCATAGGCATAGGAAACAGGGGTATTTTGTATAGCCACTTTGTTGGCCCAGGAGAAAATTTACCATTTTTAAATCAACACATAAAACCCAGTTATGTTCCTTGTACTTAATTTTGTCGAGAACTAAAGATATTGTAGGATATTCTTCTTTAACCTTTGTAGAATGAGCAATAGGTAAGGAACCAAGTTTGTTGCCATTATGTAAAAGTACACATTTCAAACTTCGTTTTGACGAATCAATGAACAACCGCCACTGCTCTGGATGATACTCTTTTAATCCCATTGCATTCATTAGACCCGGAATATCAGTACAAAACACAAAATTATCTTTTTTAGTAAAGAAAGGAAGTAAATCTTTTTCCCGGTTACGGTAGTACGATATCTTTGTTTCTCTGGTCAACAAATTTCTTTCTTTCAATCGGGAAGCTAAAATTTCTGATGCCGTTTTAGACAGTCCAAGGTCCCTGATCAAGTCATTTAGATCATCTTGATTTAGTGGTCGGGGACTAACGTAGCAATCAAAATCACTGTTGCTACCATTGCCATCGTTTTCGCTTTGTCCGCTGCACTGGTCTGAATTTTCCGAAGATGTACATGGTTGCTGTGGTGTTGATGTATCACCAATACTCAAAACTGGTCTTATGGCAGATTTTAAGTTGGGATATATCCACTTAGAGCAATTTTTGTGGTTTATTCCTATGATTTTCGTCACACAGAAATAACAGTCGTCATGATGGTTGGATGGTTCACGCCAAATCATAGGAGCTTTGTACTTAAAAGTGGGTCTTTTTTTGTTTGCCCACAGCCGCAAAGATTCAACACAATTTTTACATACCTGACTTGGTATCCAAGGTTTAGCATTTGATGGCAACGGAAACCCAAAGTAGTCGAAGTATGCTTTTTTCACAAAGTCCGACACATTTAAACGAAATTTTTGGAACATATATCCTCCGCAAATAACACAAAAACAATCAGGGTCATTTAAACACGTCCTTCTTGAGGAAGACATAATGAAATTTGTAAAGGAACTACTTAAGTTACACCGCTATTAATAGAAACTATCAACTACTTAACGGTACCCGTATCTCACTAACTAGAGCTGCTACAAAAAATCTGAGAGTAGATTTGAAATCAGAGAACCCAAATTAGTAAACAACGGTAAAAAACTGTCATGCAACACAAAAAACGGTTTATTTTGTTTTTCTGTGTAATGATAGATCTTGATTAGGAGTATCTTTTTCTAGTACAAGTCAAGTATCTATTTTGAACCCTTGATCGATTTTGGGGGTTGGGAAGGATCAGGTGATGGTTTTGGGTGTGATTTGATTTTCGTCTAGAACATCAAAAATTCTTCAGGATGCTCCAAAATGACTCATCTATATCTATAATGATAGATCTTGATTAGGAGTATCTTTTTCTAGTACAAGTCATGTATCTATTTTGAACCCTTGATCGATTTTGGGGGTTGGGAAGGATCAGGTGATGATTTTGGGTGTGATTTGATTTTGATCCTTCGGGATGCTCCAAAATGACTCATCTATATCTATAATGATAGATCTTGATTGGGAGTATCTTTTTCTAGTACAAGTCAAGTATCTATTTTGAACCCTTGATCGATTTTGGGGGTTGGGAAGGATCAGGTGATGGTTTTGGGTGTGATTTGATTTTCGTCTAGAACATCAAAAATCCTTCAGGATGCTCCAAAATGACTCATCTATATCTATAATGATAGATCTTGATTAGGAGTATCTTTTTCTAGTACAAGTCAAGTATCTATTTTGAACCCTTGATCGATTTTGGGGGTTGGGAAGGATCAGGTGATGGTTTTGGGTGTGATTTGATTTTCGTCTAGAACATCAAAAATCCTTCAGGATGCTCCAAAATGACTCATCTATATCTATAATGATAGATCTTGATTAGGAGTATCTTTCTCTAGTGCAAGTCAAGTATCTATTTTATAACCCTTGATCGATTTTGGGGGTTGGGAAGGATCAGGTGATGGTTTTGGGTGTGATTTGATTTTCGTCTAGAACATCAAAAATCCTTCAGGATGCTCCAAAATGACTCATCTATATCTATAATGATAGATCTTGATTAGGAGTATCTTTTTCTAGTACAATTCAAGTATCTATTTTGAACCCTTGATCGGTTTTGGGGGTTGGGAAGGATCAGGTGATGGTTTTGGGTGTGATTTGATTTTCGTCTAGAACATCAAAAATCCTTTAGAATGGTCCAAAATGACTCATCTATATCTATAATGATAGATCTTGATTAACAGTATCTTTTTCTAGTACAAGTCAAATATCTATTTTGAACCCTTGATCGATTTTGGGGGTTGGGAAGGATCAGGTGATGGTTTTGGGTGTGATTTGATTTTCGTCTAGAACATCAAAAATCCTTCAGGATGCTCCAAAATGACTCATCTATATCTATAATGATAGATCTTGATTAGGAGTATCTTTTTCTAGTTAAAGTCAAGTATCTATTTTGAACCCTTGATCGATTTTGGGGGTTGGGAAGGATCAGGTGATGGTTTTGGGTGTGATTTGATTTTCGTCTAGAACATCAAAAATCCTTCAGGATGCTCCAAAATGACTCATCTATATCTATAATGATAGATCTTGATTAGGAGTATCTTTTTCTAGTACAAGTCAAGTATCTATTTTGAACCCTTGATCGATTTTGGGGTTGGGAAGGATCAGGTGATGGTTTTGGGTGTGATTTGATTTTCGTCTAGAACATCAAAAATCCTTCAGGATGCTCCAAAATGACTCATCTATATCTATAATGATAGATCTTGATTGGGAGTATCTTTTTCTAGTACAAGTCAAGTATCTATTTTGAACCCTTGATCGATTTTGGGGGTTGGGAAGGATCAGGTGATGGTTTTGGGTGTGATTTGATTTTCGTCTAGAACATCAAAAATTCTTCAGGATGCTCCAAAATGACTCATCTATATCTATAATGATAGATCTTGATTAGGAGTATCTTTTTCTAGTACAAGTCAAGTATCTATTTTGAACCCTTGATCGATTTTGGGGGTTGGGAAGGATCAGGTGATGGTTTTGGGTGTGATTTGATTTTCGTCTAGAACATCAAAAATCCTTCAGGATGATCCAAAATGACTCATCTATATCTATAATGATAGATCTTGATTAGGAGTATCTTTTTCTAGTACAAGTCAAGTATCTATTTTGAACCCTTGATCGATTTTGGGGGTTGGGAAGGATCAGGTGATGGTTTTGGGTATGATTTGATTTTCGTCTAGAACATCAAAAATCCTTCAGGATGCTCCAAAATGACTCATCTATATCTATAATGATAGATCTTGATTAGGAGTATCTTTTTCTAGTACAAGTCAAGTATCTATTTTGAACCCTTGATCGATTTTGGGGGTTGGGAAGGATCAGGTGATGGTTTTGGGTGTGATTTGATTTTCGTCTAGAACATCAAAAATCCTTCAGGATGCTCCAAAATGACTCATCTATATCTATAATGATAGATCTTGATTAGGAGTATCTTTTTCTAGTACAAGTCAAGTATCTATTTTGAACCCTTGATCGATTTTGGGGGTTGGGAAGGATCAGGTGATGGTTTTGGGTGTGATTTAATTTTCGTCTAGAACATCAAAAATCCTTCAGGATGCTCCAAAATGACTCATCTATATCTATAATGATAGATCTTGATTAGGAGTATCTTTTTCTAGTACAAGTCAAGTATCTTTTTTGAACCCTTGATCGATTTTGGGGGTTGGGAAGGATCAGGTGATGGTTTTGGGTGTGATTTGATTTTCGTCTAGAACATCAAAAATCCTTCAGGATGCTCCAAAATGACTCATCTATATCTAAAATGATAGATCTTGATTAGGAGTATCTTTTTCTAGTTAAAGTCAAGTATCTATTTTGAACCCTTGATCGATTTTGGGGGTTGGGAAGGATCAGGTGATGGTTTTGGGTGTGATTTGATTTTCGTCTAGAACATCAAAAATCCTTCAGGATGCTCCAAAATGACTCATCTATATCTATAATGATAGATCTTGATTAGGAGTATCTTTTTCTAGCACAAGTCAAGTATCTATTTTGAACCCTTGATCGATTTTGGGGGTTGGGAAGGATCAGGTGATGGTTTTGGGTGTGATTTGATTTTCGTCTAGAACATCAAAAATCCTTCAGGATGCTCCAAAATGACTCATCTATATCTATAATGATAGATCTTGATTAGGAGTATCTTTTTATAGTACAAGTCAAGTATCTATTTTGAACCCTTGATCGATTTTGGGGGTTGGGAAGGATCAGGTGATGGTTTTGGGTGTGATTTGATTTTCGTCTAGAACATCAAAAATCCTTCAGGATGCTCCAAAATGACTCATCTATATCTATAATGATAGATCTTGATTAGGAGTATCTTTTTCTAGTACAAGTCAAGTATCTTTTTTGAACCCTTGATCGATTTTGGGGGTTTTGAAGGATCAGGTGATGGTTTTGGGTGTGATTTGATTTTCGTCTAGAACATCAAAAATCCTTCAGGATGCTCCAAAATGACTCATCTATATCTATAATGATAGATCTTGATTAGGAGTATCTTTTTCTAGTACAAGTCAAGTATCTTTTTTGAACCCTTGATCGATTTTGGGGGTTTTGAAGGATCAGGTGATGGTTTTGGGTGTGATTTGATTTTCGTCTAGAACATCAAAAATCCTTCAGGATGCTCCAAAATGACTCATCTATATCTATAATGATAGATCTTGATTAGGAGTATCTTTTTCTAGTACAAGTCAAGTATCTATTTTGAACCCTTGATCGATTTTGGGGGTTGGGAAGGATCAGGTGATGGTTTTGGGTGTGATTTGATTTTCGTCTAGAACATCAAAAATCCTTCAGGATGCTCCAAAATGATTCATCTATATCTATAATGATAGATCTTGATTAGGAGTATCTTTTTCTAGTACAAGTCAAGTATCTATTTTGAACCCTTGATCGATTTTGGGGGTTGGGAAGGATCAGGTGATGGTTTTGGGTGTGATTTGATTTTCGTCTAGAACATCAAAAATCTTTCAGGATGCTTCAAAATGACTCATCTATATCTATAATGATAGATATTGATTAGGAGTATCTTTTTCTAGTACAAGTCAAGTATCTATTTTGAACCCTTGATCGATTTTGGGGGTTGGGAAGGATCAGGTGATGGTTTTGGGTGTGATTTGATTTTCGTCTAGAACATGAAAAATCCTTCAGAATGCTCCAAAATGACTCATCTATATCTATAATGATAGATCTTGATTAGGAGTATCTTTTTCTAGTACAAATCAAGTATCTTTTTTGAACCCTTGATCGATTTTGGGGGTTGGGAAGGATCAGGTGATGGTTTCGGGTGTGATTTGATTTTCGTCTAGAACATCAAAAATCCTTCAGGATGCTCCAAAATGACTCATCTATATCTATAATGATAGATCTTGATTAGGAGTATCTTTTTTTAGTACAAGTCAAGTATCTATTTTGAACCCTTGATCGATTTTGGGGGTTGGGAAGGATCAGGTGATGGTTTTGGGTGTGATTTGATTTTCGTCTAGAACATCAAAAATCCTTCAGGATGCTCCAAAATGACTCATCTATATCTATAATGATAGAACTTGATTAGGAGTATCTTTTTCTAGTACAAGTCAAGTATCTATTTTGAACCCTTGATCGATTTTGTGGGTTGGGAAGGATCAGGTGATGGTTTGGGGTGTGATTTGATTTTCGTCTGGAACATCAAAAATCCTTCAGGATGCTCCAAAATGACTCATCTATATCTATAATGATAGATCTTGATTAGGAGTATCTTTTTCTAGTACAAGTCAAGTATCTATTTTGAACCCTTGATCGATTTTGGGGGTTGGGAAGGATCAGGTGATGGTTTTGGGTGTGATTTGATTTTCGTCTAGAACATCAAAAATCCTTCAGGATGCTCCAAAATGACTCATCTATATCTATAATGATAAATCTTGATTAGGAGTATCTTTTTCTAGCACAAGTCAAGTATCTATTTTGAACCCTTGATCGGTTTTGGGGGTTGGGAAGGATCAGGTGATGGTTTTGGGTGTGATTTGATTTTCGTCTAGAACATCAAAAATCCTTCAGGATGCTCCAAAATGACTCATCTATATCTATAATGATAGATCTTGATTAGGAGTATCTTTTTCTAGTACATGTCAAGTATCTATTTTGAACCCTTGATCGATTTTGGGGGTTGGGAAGGATCAGGTGATGGTTTTGGGTGTGATTTGATTTTCGTCTAGAACATCAAAAATCCTTCAGGATGCTCCAAAATGACTCATCTATATCTATAATGATAGATCTTGATTAGGAGTATCTTTTTCTAGTACAAGTCAAGTATCTATTTTGAACCCTTGATCGATTTTGGGGGTTGGGAAGGATCAGGTGATGGTTTTGGGTGTGATTTGATTTTCGTCTAGAACATCAAAAATCCTTCAGGATGCTCCAAAATGACTCATCTATATCTATAATGATAGATCTTGATTAGGAGTATCTTTTTCTAGTACAAGTCAAGTATCTATTTTGAACCCTTGATCGGTTTTGGGGGTTGGGAAGGATCAGGTGATGGTTTTGGGTGTGATTTGATTTTCGTCTAGAACATCAAAAATCCTTCAGGATGCTCCAAAATGACTCATCTATATCTATAATGATAGATCTTGATTAGGAGTATCTTTTTCTAGTACAAGTCAAGTATCTATTTTGAACCCTTGATCGATTTTGGGGGTTGGGAAGGATCAGGTGATGGTTTTGGGTGTGATTTGATTTTCGTCTAGAACATCAAAAATCCTTCAGGATGCTCCAAAATGACTCATCTATATCTATAATGATAGATCTTGATTAGGAGTATCTTTTTCTAGTACAAGTCAAGTATCTATTTTGAACCCTTGATCGATTTTGGGGGTTGGGAAGGATCAGGTGATGGTTTTGGGTGTGATTTAATTTTCGTCTAGAACATCAAAAATCCTTCAGGATGCTCCAAAATGACTATCTATATCTATAATGATAGATCTTGATTAGGAGTATCTTTTTCTAGTACAAGTCAAGTATCTATTTTGAACCCTTGATCGATTTTGGGGGTTGGGAAGGATCAGGTGATGGTTTTGGGTGTGATTTGATTTTCGTCTAGAACATCAAAAATCCTTCAGGATGCTCCAAAATGACTCATCTATATCTATAATGATAGATCTTGATTAGGAGTATCTTTTTATAGTACAATTCAAGTATCTATTTTGAACCCTTGATCGATTTTGGGGGTTGGGAAGGATCAGGTGATGGTTTTGGGTGTGATTTGATTTTCGTCTAGAACATCAAAAATCCTTCAGGATGCTCCAAAATGACTCATTTATATCTATAATGATAGATCTTGATTAGGAGTATCTTTTTCTAGTACAAGTCAAGTATCTTTTTTGAACCCTTGATCGATTTTGGGGGTTTTGAAGGATCAGGTGATGGTTTTGGGTGTGATTTGATTTTCGTCTAGAACATCAAAAATCCTTCAGGATGCTCCAAAATGACTCATCTATATCTATAATGATAGATCTTGATTAGGAGTATCTTTTTCTAGTACAAGTCAAGTATCTATTTTGAACCCTTGATCGATTTTGGGGGTTGGGAAGGATCAGGTGATGGTTTTGGGTGTGATTTGATTTTCGTCTAGAACATCAAAAATCCTTCAGGATGCTCCAAAATGACTCATCTATATCTATAATGATAGATCTTGATTAGGAGTATCTTTTTCTAGTACAAGTCAAGTATCTATTTTGAACCCTTGATCGATTTTGGGGGTTGGGAAGGATCAGGTGATGGTTTTGGGTGTGATTTGATTTTCGTCTAGAACATCAAAAATCCTTCAGGATGCTCCAAAATGACTCATCTATATCTATAATGATAGATCTTGATTAGGAGTATCTTTTTCTAGTACAAGTCAAGTATCTATTTTGAAGCCTTGATCGATTTTGGGGGTTGGGAAGGATCAGGTGATGGTTTTGGGTGTGATTTGATTTTCGTCTAGAACATCAAAAATCCTTCAGGATGCTCCAAAATGACTCATCTATATCTATAATGATAGATCTTGATTAGGAGTATCTTTTTCTAGTACAAGTCAAGTATCTTTTTTGAACCCTTGATCGATTTTGGGGGTTGGGAAGGATCAGGTGATGGTTTCGGGTGTGATTTGATTTTCGTCTAGAACATCAAAAATCCTTCAGGATGCTCCAAAATGACTCATCTATATCTATAATGAAAGATCTTGATTAGGAGTATCTTTTTTTAGTACAAGTCAAGTATCTATTTTGAACCCTTGATCGATTTTGGGGGTTGGGAAGGATCAGGTGATGGTTTTGGGTGTGATTTGATTTTCGTCTAGAACATCAAAAATCCTTCAGGATGCTCCAAAATGACTCATCTATATCTATAATGATAGATCTTGATTAGGAGTATCTTTTTCTGGTACAAGTCAAGTATCTATTTTGAACCCTTGATCGATTTTGTGGGTTGGGAAGGATCAGGTGATGGTTTGGGGTGTGATTTGATTTTCGTCTGGAACATCAAAAATCCTTCAGGATGCTCCAAAATGACTCATCTATATCTATAATGATAGATCTTGATTAGGAGTATCTTTTTCTAGTACAAGTCAAGTATCTATTTTGAACCCTTGATCGATTTTGGGGGTTGGGAAGGATCAGGTGATGGTTTTGGGTGTGATTTGATTTTCGTCTAGAACATCAAAAATCCTTCAGGATGCTCCAAAATGACTCATCTATATCTATAATGATAAATCTTGATTAGGAGTATCTTTTTCTAGCACAAGTCAAGTATCTATTTTGAACCCTTGATCGGTTTTGGGGGTTGGGAAGGATCAGGTGATGGTTTTGGGTGTGATTTGATTTTCGTCTAGAACATCAAAAATCCTTCAGGATGCTCCAAAATGACTCATCTATATCTATAATGATAGATCTTGATTAGGAGTATCTTTTTCTAGTACATGTCAAGTATCTATTTTGAACCCTTGATCGATTTTGGGGGTTGGGAAGGATCAGGTGATGGTTTTGGGTGTGATTTGATTTTCGTCTAGAACATCAAAAATCCTTCAGAATGCTCCAAAATGACTCATCTATATCTATAATGATAGATCTTGATTAGGAGTATCTTTTTCTAGTACAAGTCAAGTATCTATTTTGAACCCTTGATCGATTTTGGGGGTTGGGAAGGATCAGGTGATGGTTTTGGGTGTGATTTGATTTTCGTCTAGAACATCAAAAATCCTTCAGGATGCTCCAAAATGACTCATCTATATCTATAATGATAGATCTTGATTAGGAGTATCTTTTTCTAGTACAAGTCAAGTATCTATTTTGAACCCTTGATCGATTTTGGGGGTTGGGAAGGATCAGGTGATGGTTTTGGGTGTGATTTGATTTTCGTCTAGAACATCAAAAATCCTTCAGGATGCTCCAAAATGACTCATCTATATCTATAATGATAGATCTTTATTAGGAGTATCTTTTTCTAGTACAAGTCAAGTATCTATTTTGAACCCTTGATCGATTTTGGGGGTTGGGAAGGATTAGGTGATGGTTTTGGGTGTTATTTGATTTTCGTCTAGAACATCAAAAATCCTTCTGGATGCTCCAAAATGACTCATCTATATCTATAATGATAGATCTTGATTAGGAGTATCTTTTTCTAGTACAAGTCAAGTATCTATTTTGAACCCTTGATCGATTTTGGGGGTTAGGAAGGATCAGGTGATGGTTTTGGGTGTGATTTGATTTTCGTCTAGAACATCAAAAATCCTTCAGGATGCTCCAAAATGACTCATCTATATCTATAATGATAGATCTTGTTTAAGAGTATCTTTTTCTAGTACAAGTCAAGTATCTATTTTGAACCCTTGATCGATTTTGGGGGTTGGGAAGGATCAGGTGATGGTTTTGGGTGTGATTTGATTTTCGTCTAGAACATCAAAAATCCTTCAGGATGCTCCAAAATGACTCATCTATATCTATAATGATAGATCTTGATTAGGAGTATCTTTTTCTAGTACAAGTCAAGTATCTATTTTGAACCCTTGATCGGTTTTGGGGGTTGGGAAGGATCAGGTGATGGTTTTGGGTGTGATTTGATTTTCGTCTAGAACATCAAAAATCCTTCTGGATGCTCCAAAATGACTCATCTATATCTATAATGATAGATCTTGATTAGGAGTATCTTTTTCTAGTACAAGTCAAGTATCTATTTTGAACCCTTGATCGATTTTGGGGGTTGGGAAGGATCAGGTGATGGTTTTGGGTGTGATTTGATTTTCGTCTAGAACATCAAAAATCCTTCAAGATGCTCCAAAATGACTCATCTATATCTATAATGATAGATCTTGATTAGGAGTATCTTTTTCTAGTACAAGTCAAGTATCTATTTTAAACAATTGATCGATTTTGGGGGTTGGGAAGGATCAGGTGATGGTTTTGGGTGTGATTTGATTTTCGTCTAGAACATCAAAAATCCTTCAAGATGCTCCAAAATGACTCATCTATATCTATAATGATAGATCTTGATTAGGAGTATCTTTTTCTAGTACAAGTCAAGTATCTATTTTGAACAATTGATCGATTTTGGGGGTTGGGAAGGATCAGGTGATGGTTTTGGGTGTGATTTGATTTTCGTCTAGAACATGAAAAATCCTTCAGAATGCTCCAAAATGACTCATCTATATCTATAATGATAGATCTTGATTAGGAGTATCTTTTTCTAGTACAAGTCAAGTATCTTTTTTGAACCCTTGATCGATTTTGGGGGTTGGGAAGGATCAGGTGATGGTTTTGGGTGTGATTTGATTTTCGTCTAGAACATCAAAAATCCTTCAGGATGCTCCAAAATGACTCATCTATATCTATAATGATAGATCTTGATTAGGAGTATCTTTTTTTAGTACAAGTCAAGTATCTATTTTGAACCCTTGATCGATTTTGGGGGTTGGGAAGGATCAGGTGATGGTTTTGGGTGTGATTTGATTTTCGTCTAGAACATCAAAAATCCTTCAGGATGCTCCAAAATGACTCATCTATATCTATAATGATAGATCTTGATTAGGAGTATCTTTTTCTAGTACAAGTCAAGTATCTATTTTGAACCCTTGATCGATTTTGGGGGTTGGGAAGGATCAGGTGATGGTTTGGGGTGTGATTTGATTTTCGTCTAGAACATCAAAAATCTCCTTCAGGATGCTCCAAAATGACTCATCTATATCTATAATGATAGATCTTGATTAGGAGTATCTTTTTCTAGTACAAGTCAAGTATCTATTTTGAACCCTTGATCGATTTTGGGGGTTGGGAAGGATCAGGTGATGGTTTTGGGTGTGATTTGATTTTCGTCTAGAACATCAAAAATCCTTCAGGATGCTCCAAAATGACTCATCTATATCTATAATGATAGATCATGATTAGGAGTATCTTTTTCTAGTACATGTCAAGTATCTATTTTGAACCCTTGATCGGTTTTGGGGGTTGGGAAGGATCAGGTGATGGTTTTGGGTGTGATTTGATTTTCGTCTAGAACATCAAAAATCCTTCAGGATGCTCCAAAATGACTCATCTATATCTACAATGATAGATCTTGATTAGGAGTATCTTTTTCTAGTACAAGTCAAGTATCTATTTTGAACCCTTGATCGGTTTTGGGGGTTGGGAAGGATCAGGTGATGGTTTTGGGTGTGATTTGATTTTCGTCTAGAACATCAAAAATCCTTCAGGATGCTCCAAAATGACTCATCTATATCTATAATGATAGATCTTGATTAGGAGTATCTTTTTCTAGTACAAGTCAAGTATCTATTTTGAACCCTTGATCGATTTTGGGGGTTGGGAAGGATCAGGTGATGGTTTTGGGTGTGATTTGATTTTCGTCTAGAACATCAAAAATCCTTCAGGATGCTCCAAAATGACTCATCTATATCTATAATGATAGGTCTTGATTAGGAGTATCTTTTTCTAGTACAAGTCAAGTATCTATTTTGAACCCTTGATCGATTTTGGGGGTTGGGAAGGATCAGGTGATGGTTTTGGGTGTGATTTGATTTTCGTCTAGAACATCAAAAATCCTTCAGGATGCTCCAAAATGACTCATCTATATCTATAATGATAGATCTTGATTAGGAGTATCTTTTTCTAGTACAAGTCAAGTATCTATTTTGAACCCTTGATCGATTTTGGGGGTTGGGAAGGATCAGGTGATGATTTTGGGTGTGATTTGATTTTCGTCTAGAACATCAAAAATCCTTTAGGATGCTCCAAAATGACTCATCTATATCTATAATGATAGATCTTGATTAGGAGTATCTTTTTCTAGTACAAGTCAAGTATCTATTTTGAACCCTTGATCGATTTTGGGGGTTGGGAAGGATCAGGTGATGGTTTTGGTGGGTGTGATTTGATTTTCGTCTAGAACATCAAAAATCCTTCAAGATGCTCCAAAATGACTCATCTATATCTATAATGATAGATCTTGATTAGGAGTATCTTTTTCTAGTACAAGTCAAGTATCTATTTTGAACCCTTGATCGATTTTGGGGGTTGGGAAGGATCAGGTGATGGTTTTGGGTGTGATTTGATTTTCGTCTAGAACATCAAAAATCCTTCAGGATGCTCCAAAATGACTCATCTATATCTATAATGATAGATCTTGATTAGGAGTATCTTTTTCTAGTACAAGTCAAGTATCTATTTTGAACCCTTGATCGATTTTTGGGGGTTGGGAAGGATCAGGTGATGGTTTTGGGGTGTGATTTGATTTTCGTCCTAGAACATCAAAAATCCTTCAGGATGCTCCAAAATGACTCATCTATAATGATAGATCTTGATTAGGAGTATCTTTTTCTAGTACAAGTCAAGTATCTATTTTGAACCCTTGATCGATTTTGGGGGTTGGGAAGGATCAGGTGATGGTTTTGGGTGTGATTTGATTTTCGTCTAGAACATCAAAAATCCTTCAGGATGCTCCAAAATGACTCATCTATATCTATAATGATAGATCTTGATAAGGAGTATCTTTTTTTAGTACAAGTCAAGTATTTATTTTGAACCCTTGATCGATTTTGGGGGTTGGGAAGGATCAGGTGATGGTTTTGGGTTGTGATTTGATTTTCGTCTAGAACATCAAAAATCCTTCAGGATGCTCCAAAATGACTCATCTATTATCTATAATGATAGATCTTGATTAGGAGTATCTTTTTCTAGTACAAGTCAAGTATCTATTTTGAACCCTTGATCGATTTTGTGGGTTGGGAAGGATCAGGTGATGGTTTGCGGTGTGATTTGATTTTCGTCTGGAACATCAGAAATCCTTCAGGATGCTCCAAAATGACTCATCTATATCTATAATGATAGATCTTGATTAGGAGTATCTTTTTCTAGTACAAGTCAAGTATCTATTTTGAACCCTTGATCGGTTTTGGGGGTTGGGAAGGATCAGGTGATGGTTTTGGGTGTGATTTGATTTTCGTCTAGAACATCAAAAATCCTTCAGGATGCTCCAAAATGACTCATCTATATCTATAATGATAGATCTTGATTAGGAGTATCTTTTTCTAGTACAAGTCAAGTATCTATTTTGAACCCTTGATCGATTTTGGGGGTTGGGAAGGATCAGGTGATGGTTTTGGGTGTGATTTGATTTTCGTCTAGAACATCAAAAATCCTTCAGGATGCTCCAAAATGACTCATCTATATCTATAATGATAGATCTTGATTAGGAGTATCTTTTTCTAGTACAAGTCAAGTATCTATTTTGAACCCTTGATCGATTTTGGGGGTTGGGAAGGATCAGGTGATGGTTTTGGGTGTGATTTGATTTTCGTCTAGAACATCAAAAATCCTTCAGGATGCTCCAAAATGACTCATCTATATCTATAATGATAGATCTTTATTAGGAGTATCTTTTTCTAGTACAAGTCAAGTATCTATTTTGAACCCTTGATCGATTTTGGGGGTTGGGAAGGATTAGGTGATGGTTTTGGGTGTTATTTGATTTTCGTCGTAGAACATCAAAAATCCTTCTGGATGCTCCAAAATGACTCATCTATATCTATAATGATAGATCTTGATTAGGAGTATCTTTTTCTAGTACAAGTCAAGTATCTATTTTGAACCCTTGATCGATTTTGGGGGTTAGGAAGGATCAGGTGATGGTTTTGGGTGTGATTTGATTTTCGTCTAGAACATCAAAAATCCTTCAGGATGCTCCAAAATGACTCATCTATATCTATAATGATAGATCTTGATTAAGAGTATCTTTTTCTAGTACAAGTCAAGTATCTATTTTGAACCCTTGATCGATTTTGGGGGTTGGGAAGGATTCAGGTGATGGTTTTGGGTGTGATTTGATTTTCGTCTAGAACATCAAAAATCCTTCAGGATGCTCCAAAATGACTCATCTATATCTATAATGATAGATCTTGATTAGGAGTATCTTTTTCTAGTACAAGTCAAGTATCTATTTTGAACCCTTGATCGGTTTTGGGGGTTGGGAAGGATCAGGTGATGGTTTTGGGTGTGATTTGATTTTCGTCTAGAACATCAAAAATCCTTCTGGATGCTCCAAAATGACTCATCTATATCTATAATGATAGATCTTGATTAGGAGTATCTTTTTCTAGTACAAGTCAAGTATCTATTTTGAACCCTTGATCGATTTTGGGGGTTGGGAAGGATCAGGTGATGGTTTTGGGTGTGATTTGATTTTCGTCTAGAACATCAAAAATCCTTCAAGATGCTCCAAAATGACTCATTCTATATCTATAATGATAGATCTTGATTAGGAGTATCTTTTTCTAGTACAAGTCAAGTATCTATTTTGAACAATTGATCGATTTTGGGGGTTGGGAAGGATCAGGTGATGGTTTTGGGGTGTGATTTGATTTTCGTCTAGAACATCAAAAATCCTTCAAGATGCTCCAAAATGACTCATCTATATCTATAATGATAGATC